>NC_132798.1:3125000-3425000 GCF_048594095.1 Paramormyrops kingsleyae | reverse complement strand
AAGCAAGCTGTTTCGGGAGCTTTTATAATAGGAGAAAGGACAAGAATCCTGGAATAATAGAGATCTGCAAATGTTTTTCAATAGATTTGACTCAATGAACAGTGGATTTTTCCAGGGTAAGAAAATAGACGAGTTTGGCTGGAAAGCCGCGACTGAATTTAATGGGGAAGAGCGAGAGAGCGATGGTTTTTTATTTGATAGGATAAAATTTAATTAGCTTAGTACAGCCCTTGAAAGACAAAGGGAACTCAATATGTACCCAATCTGAATCTCTTTGGGGAAACAGACTGCTGAAAGTCAAAAGAACTGGGGAGAGAAAGGCAAGCTTTTTCAACTGGGGACAGAGAGAATGAGGAGAGCTGAGGGAGACGGCAGGTGACTGGCACGCGTAAAAACAAGGGGGACACTTTTGGCACAAGGCTGATTATTTGAAAGAGAAAAAGGGAGAGACAAAAATAGAGGTTTCTCCAGGTTTTGCCCACTTAGACCAGCTGAAGACGTGGAGATGAAAAGACCGAAAGGAGCAGAGGAGGTTCTAAAGCAAACAGAAGCCATTAAAAAGCTGTTTGGGTGGAGTGCCACACCAGAGAGGTGGTTATGGGAATGCGCCCAAATGGTGTGCTAGAAATTGCCCATGAAAACAGGCATCAATTTTGTCAGACATTTATACATATTCATAGTCTGCATGCAGACAATTCTTAGAGCACTTATTCATATAGCACTAATTCTTTCGGTACATTACAAGCACACATTTGCACACGTTCAATAACTCACCCGGAGAGCAGTGTTCGTCTAGTGCGGTTCTTCATTTGGCGGCGTTACGCCATTTGTTTTAGGAAATTAAATTTTAACCGAAACGAGTGCTTTATTTAACAGTAGTTTCAAAATCGGTGTAACTCGTCATAAAAGGATTTTTTATCACTTCACCAAACACAAAAGGCATGAGAGCCATAAGCGTAAAGATTTCAGAAAGGTCTAAACGGCTGGGAAAAAAAAACCTTCGCTCAGGCTACTTATGGTTAAAAAAATTACCATATCGTACATTAACTGGCTTCAACCATCTGTTTAACACACAAACAAGAATTGAACTATTAAACAAACTAAATGACGATTATAGACCGAAGGGAAAGTGCAAATTGCAGTTAATGAAGAGAGTTTGTGAAATCATGTCAACACCAACATAAATTATTCCACTTTTATTTGTGAGCATCCGTTTAAATATCAAAGATCACTTATATGAAATACCAAACATCTTCTCGGCCAACAAACGATCTATTGGCTGTGGAAGGTCAGTGTCCTCGCTCTTCGTATCTTCACAGGTGCGCGCTTAATATAATTTTCTGTACCAAAGTTTTTTTGTTTCCCCCTTCTGTCTCCCCCAAGGTAAGAGCTTTCAGGACTCAAAACATAAAAATACTTAAATTCTGATGAATTCCTACATGACATTCAACAGGGTCAACTAGTTTTTTTTTCTCCCCCAAAGCCATCAACATTAGTTGGCGACATACATCAAGAAACCTAAAATATATATTATACATAAATTTTAAATCTGTTTGGTTTATTTCACCATTACAGATTCACAGTTGTTCATATGTGTTGACCTGTAGGCTACCAAATCTCTCTAAAGCAACTTTAAGGAAGCGAAAAATATATGCAGGCGAGTTCCATCTTTGGTAGGTAGGTGGCAGGACAAGGTAGCTCCAGTGATCGTGAAGTCTCTCACCTGTGCCAAAACGCAAACTACACGAGCGCAGAATCCCATAGAAGGCTAATGGTGCTATAATCTTACGTTGCTAAGAAATTCGCATGTATACGTTTAATACGGAACATAGTACAATCACTAACCATTGTAATTAATTTTACAAATAGACCTAATGTAAAATGATCAAACATTTGAAGGCAATAGTAAGGCATTAAATCGACTTAAGACCAAAATATTCTGTCATAGACGATATGACCGGAATTGTTTAAATTGTATTTTTGGGATAAAGTATACCTCATAGTTGCCCACTTATTGCAGTAGCCTATATTCCCAACGATCGCAATCTCATACGTGCGAAATATGTAACTACTATTAATAGGGCCGTTTCGAAATGTCAGATTTTCAGGTGTTGAATTATTCCTAACCGTTACGTTTGTAATTATTTTGTGCAACCTCACTGCACAAAAATGTATTTGTTAAAAACATATTGAAAAGGACAGAATTTGGCACAATCTTTACGATTCGATTTACAGAATGTTTCCGAAGGATTTTAATTATTGTGGGAAATAACGGACCCTTGAAAATGTACAAGGTCTATTTAAAAAGATTAGAGTGGCTATCCAATATGAAACGGTTTGCGGTCACAACCATACCGGAGGGGTGGGTGGGGGAGAGGTTGAAAAATCTATGCAATTTGTCAAATAAAATTCTCATGAGACTAAGGCCGCACTCTAGGCAAATAGTTGTCGGATAGCGAATGGGTGGAGAAATAAACTGCGACGAAAAGAACATGGAAAACTTCAGCCCCTCGTCACAAGTTTCCATAAAAGCGTATCGCACATCAGTTTAAATTGGGAATAAGAGGTTAAAAAGTCAATTGCTCGGCGCGTTAACTCATTACGTTTGACTAATTGCCCTGTTTAGTTTGTTGCTCTTATACTACTTTACGCTGAATATATTCAATTGCACACGTAACTTAGTAAACGAAATGACTTAGTAAACCCGATGACTTGCGAGTATTGAACAACATCGTACGTTTTTACCAGTAGGCAACAAAAAGCTTGAGTTACACTAAACATCATTTTAGTTCTAAAGATTAACTACCTACCGAGAACCCTGAAGTACTTTATCACATATTCCTTCAAAATCGTAACATTTAGACTTCGCCCTTAAATCTTTCATCCGTCTACATGCAGCGCCCAGTGGGAAACGTAACTGGGTTTTTCCTTATAAATCTGCTAAATGGCATGTAATTAAGTGCATTCAATTAGTATGCTTTGCGCTTGGTACCTATCAAAATGTCAGCCTCGTAAATCAATAAGATCTGTCAGCAGGCAGGTGGCGATCCTGGTAGAGGAACTCGGGCACGGGGGTGCAGTGGGCTACCGCTGGTTATCTGGGCCAGGCAAGGTGTCCTTCCCGACGGAAGAAGGATGGGCCGACAATGACGGAGCGGCAGCAAGAGTCCACTTCGGCTCTGTCTGACTTCCAATACTATTGATCTGCATCATTTACCGATAATTTATTCCATTACGCACTAAGCGCTCTACACCTAAGCTATACTCCCAAATCAGTTTATTTATCTAGTTAAGCACCTACACGCAGTGTTTTGTTTCCCCCTCCTCCTCCCTCAGAACAAAATCTACACGCAGCTACCTGCCTGTAACAGGTGAGGAGATCCATCCCCCCCATCCGGCTGTACTTCACGGAGCTGGAGAGCTTACACAGCTTAATTAAAACCTATCACGAAGGTTTAATGGTGTTGCACTAATTGACGTGGTTAGTAAATAGGGCTCTAATTAAGCACATCGACTGGCGGCGCCGCACCTCATTATGTCTGACACGCCGGCTGTAAGTAAGGACTGCAGAACGGATGTTTTTAGCGACCCTGAAGTAACAATGCAGCGAAAAAAAACAGCCTCAAAGTCCAGTTAATAGAACTAAACTTTGTCTATTCGCACTTGTTAACAGCCAAAGCCGCATAGAATTAGACGAGTCTTTTCAGAACTTGAGCTGCTTCTAAACATTATCAAGGATAGGCTATTACTTGTCTTCAAACAGATGGAAAAAAATAAATAGAAATAAATGGAAAAAAAGAGAGCTCAGAGCGCGAGCCTTTTTTAGTGCTACGGGCGTGGCGATTAATACATTTTAACCAGAGAAAATATTCAGCCAAGAAAAAGCCTCACTGCTTATACTAAAGTAGATTCAGTTTTGGCAAACTTAATAGGGGATAATATAATGGAATTGAAATCAATTGTAGAAGAATCTCAATCCTCGAATTAATCCCGCAATTAAACCATCAGCTCCCTGTAAACCTGTACCCTGTCTTCCCCCCCCAGCCCCCTGCAGGCACTACATTCCTGTTTCAAAGTTTGATATAAGTGGAGTTTAAAAAGAAGCGCATCTACAGCGGAGAATTAAAAAAAAAAACAGCTGCAGGTTGAGTCAGTGGGAGACAGATAGGAGCTCCGGGAAGGCCGGCGGTGGGGGCCACACCTCTCCCGTAAGTGCAGACATTTTAAATGACCACGCTCGATATAGCTGTATTTGGCAGTAGCTTTTCGCAGCTTTTCATGAGGAAAGGTGCAATGGTGGATGAAATGACAACACAAGGAAGAGCTAAATAAATAAATATGAAAGAAATCACAATGCGTGCTGACACTAATGACTCATTGAGACATGAAATGGGACCTGTCTGTTTCCCACTGGAATTTCTCCACGAATCAAGCCTCTGAATGGTCGCATTTCACTTGGCTTCAGAGGAATGACACAAGAGCCCGAGGCTGCCTGGGGCTTCTTTCGGGCACGATGCTGGACGGCGCCGATTACGGCATTATTAAGGCTTAAACGTACCGCTGTGGGAGCGTCACGGACTCCCAGCCACATCGATTTCACAGGCTGGGCTCACAGATCGGCGGAAGATGACGGCCGAGAAGATCAGAGCAGCAGATTAATTCATAGGTTTAAAGTCAGGGTGTCATGAATGAAACAAATTAAGCAACATGTCCCATACAGAAGCTTTAGGGAAAAACACATTATCGAGGTGTCATCATTAAATTAGAAACAGGAAAAACATCAACTGCATTTAAATTATTCTCCAAATCCCAGTAGGCATATACAAACCTTGTCTACATACTGGTTTTCATTAATTGAGAGCTACATTCGGGATGTATGGGTGAGCTGATAATAGTAGTAAAACAGCACCTATGATATTAGCAGCTAACATATTTGGTTGCATGTATGTCTGAAGATTAAGAAAATGGTCGCAGAATGACATTTCAGTCTCATGAAACGGGGACGACGTCAGTGTGTGGTTTAAGAAACCACATCTGGCAACACAGCTGGAGATCCCGGCATTAAGGGTGACCTGGGCCTGTAATTATGAGAGCTTTCAGAAAGGGTCACAGGTCTGCTGGTATCCTTCGCCGAGCACCCCCGCAGCCCGGGCGATGCTGTGCGACGCGGCACTCGGCCAGAGACGGCGTACGTGAGACGGCGTACGTGAGACGCCGTGCGTGAGACGCCGTGCGTGGGACGCCGTCAAGATCCCCAATCCAAACAGAAATGTATAAACACGCACCGGTCTTAACCATCACCAAAATAAATACAGAGAAAAAGGGGGCTGATTCCAGGAGGGGGCCGGCTGACTTGTGGGGACGGGCGAAAGCCTTAATTTCACACCATGAATGGAGGATACAAGGAACCCCTGTGGCTCTCCATCAATGTAGACAAGGCCATTCTGACAAATGACTGACAACCAGCACAAAAGGATGGGACAATCTAATCCCACCAGGCTGCCTTCACCTGCACAGAGCAGAGTCTGGATTAAAGAAAACCGTAGAAGTCAACCAATCAAAACCAGCTTACCATATATTTGTACTTTAAAAAATCAATCACTTCAATTGAGTGGCGTTTCCCGTCCCCTACTTGAAAACAGGCACCATTCCTGGTTCAAGAGCATGGATACTAGAGCACACAGCAGTAGCAAACATTACTATGCTTCTCTCAGTTCACCCTTTCTGTATACAGTATAAATAGGAAGACACAGGCCAAATAGGCAGAATGTCAAACAGGTATCAGACATGCTGTTGCTGCAGTCTGTGGAGCTGACTGGAATGGAATGGCTAGACACAGAACTGCGAAAGGAGAAATCGTTTTATTGAATTATTAGCAGTAAATTTCAATAAAGTACAGCGGTTTAAGTCAGCTTGCAGATTATTGTACAAAGGAGCATGTTTGTCTTTCTTAAGCTTTACATCAACATGATGCCTGATATGTAAACCTAGGGCAGTCACAGGGTTCGCAGTCCAAAGGAGACAAAACGCGGGAGCAAAAGAAAATTTACACTCTTATTCAGCTGTGATTAAATAGATTCTGCTTTTAAATCATTTCAATTTGAATCCGAATAATAGCTGCATATATTAACCATGTCAACCTCATCATAGCTGCAGTTCTTTGAAAGGGAGGGGGGGCTGAAGCAAATAAAAAGCCCAATGTCATTTAGACGCCAAAAGCCAGTCATTCCCTAACAAATGTACATTTGCCCAATCACTTTAAGCAATTTCGCCGATAAAAAAAGCCTTGAGATGGAATATACGAGACCTTGACAAGGATAGAACTAAATGTACGTATATAAAAACATTTTTCTAAAAACTAAAAGCAAATGCTCCCTAGCCCCACTTCTTTAATCTTTAATCTGTGGTCGGATGCTCCAAGGCCACAGACACAAATGCAGGCTCATCTGTATTTACTGTTGCACTTAAGAGGAAGCTTCCTCTGCTGATATTGTTGCTTTTATTACTTCTGGCACTGCTTTGCTACACTCAGTATTCAATTAGTGGGCACCTTCCAGTTCATTACAGAATAATTACTCTTTTGCCATTGATGCCAAATGCTGTTTTGGCACGGCAAGCTGCACATCTATTAGAGCAGCAGAGGCACAATATTGTCCCCGCAGCAATTCCCACGCCGACATGCAACTCTCAGGCCCATCTTCTGCAATCCCTTCCCGTCCCACCACCAACTTTTAAAGCGCCCATTTAGTGCTCCCATTTTTCAGCATTAATTTTCTGTAGCGGTCATCTGATGTGTAATTACCGGAAGGTTTTAAAGAGGCTGATGGCATCCCCAGCTGTGTATGCGTCTGGGGGTAGTGGGGGGGGCAACCATACTGTAAACCTCGCCCCCCCCCCCCATTCAGCGGATTATTTCAGCAGTGTTGTGCACTTCTTTTCGCTTTCTAAGCTAGCAGCGGACGGAACGACACGTATGAAAGTGAACATGACGCATCTTGCTCACTGACTATAACTACTCACTGGCTGCCATTTATGCTGGGAGACAACAGCTTAACGTGCGAAGAATTTCACGGTTGTTTCACTTCAGTATAATGATTTCCTCACTTGTAGAAAAAGAAATCCCCTCTAAACTGTCACTTAGCAACTGAGCCAAACCTCATCTCATTCATTTCACACAGTGATCCAGTATTACGCTGCACATCCAATTCACCCAAAGTGATGTGCATTTTCAGGTCAAAATGTAAACCTAGTATTTATATCAAACAAATAAAGCTATATGGGTTAAGGGAAAAATGCCTGAAAGTGAATTTATATACAAAAGCCTGGAATTAGGATTTTCATAGATAGGTACAACAATGAAAACTTTTAGAACTCACAGAAAAACAGACAGCATGACCATTGCAATTGATTTTAATACAAATACAAAACACAAAAGATCTGAGGCCAATTTATTAGAGTGAGAAGTAAAAGTAAAAATTAACTAGAGAGAATATATTTATATATTTTCTATATACAACATATATAAATTTCTATATATTGTATATTTAGTCAGTCCAATGAAAGCAATCAGAGTAAATGCAGATTTAAAATTATTTGCAAAATAAAAGCAACATTTTAAACTGGAATGTACTAAACCTATTCAAACATTGATAATAAAACTCCAATTCATTGCAACAAAAATTACTCTTGACACTTAATACATGTTAACTGTACATGAGGGGAAAAGCAACAAATTAAACTCTGAAATTATAATATCCCTTTTCTTTAGGTAATACAATTAAAACCGGAGTCATTTTGTAACTAACCAATGTATGCTTGTATGTATATATATATATATGTATAATATCACACAAAATAGACAGAATAACAATTAAAATGGTATTAGCATCAGACTCTGGATGAGCCCACAGTGTGTACTGGTTTGGGTGTTGGCTGAGCTAGTTAGTTTACAAAAAGTATTAATTACACAGGTAGAATCAAATATAGGCTTAGCAGTCTTCAATGGTTAAGGTGCAAAGCACGAAGATACATTTTGTCCTTAGATGCAACATCAAATTTCAAATCACACATTTACAATCTTTCAAACAATTTTCAGCATGAAAACGGCACATTAACAAGGACATTTTTGCCTGTGAATATAACATATAAAACTTCTGATGCAATCATATCTTTAAAATAAGGTATTTAGTCAAGTATTTGAGAACACACAGTTTAATGTGATAGCAAATCCATGTAACACCACTTTCACCCATATCAGATGATTGCAATAAAACATATACTCATGATTACAATTCCAGATATCCAACAAACAATACAATTTATTCCAAGCTACAAGTTAAACATCTGTTAAAAATGAAATAAGATATTGCACCTTACAAAAATCTGAGTAGAAAAATGTCAAACACGGAAATACCAAGGAAAACAACAATTATATTACGAATTGACTGCAATTGGCTAAACACCGTTTCTTGATGTTCTGTAACAAAAGAAATACCATTAATGTAACAAAACAGTTTCATCTCACAGAATCAAAAAGTCTCATATAAAAGTGAAAATAAGTAGAGCACAAACATACTTCAAAAATTTCTCTTGATGAACACAACATTAATCAAGACTGCTAAGCCCATAACAATTTATTGCAAAGAAAGAATATTGTTGCTGAAATGTTACAAATCCAGGATATATTAGTTTTCTTTAAAAAATCTCAGACTGAACAAGGATTCCTGGATATTGTCCATTCAACCATACTGGTGTCCATGTTTTCAGTTACAATGACAAGTTCCTGATTCAGAAAATACATTTTAAACATTCTTTAGATTGTAGAAGTCATCCTATAGTTAGTGTTTTGCTCTAAGAAAAGAAAAAAAGAAGTCTTAAGGCATTGCAAATTTAGAAACCTCATTTATATAAAAGCTTGTTTTCATTCAATGATTCCAAAATCTTCAGTGAAATGAAATCCATTAATGTTCCTGGAAGGCAAGCAAATGTTTAAATGTTACCACAAGACCACAAAAAGGATGAATAGTTTAATAAAAAAAAATTGCACTTTATATTTTTTTCCATTTAATGACGAAAACATGAAAAGTGGGAATTTTTAATGCAAAGGTAGAATCCTGTAGTTAGTAGAGACATGACTGCAGAACCGTGGGTGTTACTTCAACATCTGTGACAAGTAAATGAGCTGCAAGTGAAGCCCTTCAAATGAACGGACCCCCACGTGCTGACAGGTACACTGTCACACCACTAATGTGTCAGTAAGCGCCATAATTAAAAGGGCATGGACTCAGCGACACAGAGGGTGGTCATGGACTCAGCGACGCGGAGGGTGGGCATGGACCAGCGTGGCGGAGGGTGGTCATGGACCAGCGTGGCGGAGGGTGGTCATGGACCAGCGTGGCGGAGGGTGGTCATGGACCAGTGTGGCGAAGTGCTGGCAGGGCATGGGCTCACCAGTCCATAAAGGCAACATTTACAGAGTAAATGGGTCCGAAATGAGCATGTGACCAGGCACAGGCAATACAGACTCTGCGGCGGGAAGCACATTGTAGTGAGTGGCGCAGGCCGTTGGCGCGACTCACTGGCACTCAGCGTTTGTTGACATCCTGTGGCTTGCAGCATAAAGCATGAAAACAAACGTTCTCCAACACAAAAGCGTAAATAAATGCCTTTTGGTTGTTAAATAATCACTGCACAGGAATGACCTTCATTCAGCCAATGCTGGGTGATGAATTGAGAATATTTTGTGCAAAACTTATCACATTTACTGTTTATGAGAGTGAATCGGTGCCCTGGGCTTAACTGTAAGCCAGTGTTTCCCAACCCGGTCCTCGACAGACCACGTTATTGCTCACCGAGCTCTCGGCATGTGGACTGTCTGTGGGTCCCCAAAGACCAGGTTGACACTGCTGTAAGGTACCATGCCCCCAGTGCACACCCAGCGTGGGTGATCAGCACGCATGGTGCCCAGTGCCTGGCCTACCCACCCAGTGTGGGTGATCAGCACGCATGGTGCCCAGTGCCGTGCCTACCCACCCAGTGTGGGTGATCAGCACGCATGGTGCCCAGTGCCTTGCCTACCCACCCAGTGTGGGTGATCAGCACGCATGGTGCCCAGTGCCTTGCCTACCCACCCAGCGTGGGTGATCAGCACGCATGGTGCCCAGTGCCTTGCCTACCCACCCAGCATGGGGAAAAGGGGGTATTGTGTGGTTTATGGTAGTTTGCTCTTTCACAGGACATTTCAGCTTGTTACTTTATCACTTTATTTCATTATTTTTCCTGCCACTTTTGCATGTCAGAGGATCTGCTTGTGGATGATTAAATTGATATTCTAAAATCATATGAGCATTTAGGCCTATACCTATTCCAGAAAAGAACATTAATAAAATCAGGGGTGACAAGACACAAATGAAATCCTGGAGGACAGGAGACTACAGTAGGTGCAGTGCTGACTAGGTGCAGTGCTGACTAGGTGCAGTGCTGACTAGGTGCAGTGCTGACTAGGTGCAGTGCTGACTAGTGGTAGGCAGAGAGCACTTCTGAAAATCAATATTAGGAAAATCGGCGAAAAGTTTGATCCTTCACAAAGTAGCCCCTGCGTTAAGTAAACAATTTCAAGGCTTCAAAAAGCAGTAACAAGAAAACATTCCACCTTTGTGTAAAGGCCTAGATTATAAAGAGATTATTCAGACAGAATAGTGTCATTCTCAGGGAGGTGGGCAGATGCTCGTTTTACCTGAAGGCCCGGTCCGGCTGCCTGCTGGGTGCTCTGCCCATAGTACGCCCCCTGCTGTCGGTAGTATTCTGCCCAGGCTGCGCTGTAGTCTGGGGTAGAACTCTGCTGGGGGGCGTTGGCTGTAGCATGGCCTGACGGAAAGGATCAGAAAATGGACAAGACTGAACTGAAAGCAAACACATACATGTACACTAATTAGAAACATCCTATTTACCTATAATTACACAAAAAAAACACTGGACTGGAATGTACGTCTTTTTTTCATCTCTATAAAAAAAATGTAAATAAAGCCTGAAAAAGCCCCACAGTTTGATCCTGTCAGCTCATCTTGGTACCTTGCAGTGCCTAACAGTTGCCTTTTCCCAGTGTTTAGAGCCCCTATGAACTGCACAGGCACCGATTTACACACTATAAATTTCTGCAGGACAGGACAGCAGCATTCCTGTCAAACACCGGCAAAGCTCCAGCCAGACACGGCAGAACTCTACCGACTTCACAGTGCATAGGGAGCCTCGGGAAGGATTCGGACACCTTCACCCTTTACCAACTTTTCAGGGTTGTACATTAATTGAAAAATGGAGTGAAATTATTTACTTATTGTACATCTCTCAAAACACGCTAACCAATTGTGACAAAAACAAATACTCCATTTATATAAGTATTCTGGCCCATAAAAAATTCCAAGAATGTGTTTTCGCTTATGGGGCTGGTGTGGGTTGATAGTCCATTCTGCATGTCTGCTTTAATGACGGTGGGATGGGGGCTCTGAATTCTTTCTGCAGGCCGTCCCTCAGCTGCAACGCCTCAGTGGGGAACATGAACCGGCGTGCTGGGGACACGCTGCTATCCTTCACTCCAGGGGGCGGGGGTGGGTGTTGGATTGCGGCCCCGAGTGACCTACTATGCTTCTTGTAGTACTCCTCCCACACCTTACTGTAGTCAGGGCTGGTGCCGGGACCAGGGCTCTGCTGGCCTAGACAGACACAAATACAGATGTTAGTGCGTAATAAACAGGCCGAATGCTGGGGTCGGTGATTCTGCATGACCTGGAGCTTCCTGGAGGGAAGCGCAGAGTGATCGCACAGACACGCCACTAGGAGGTACCCCTGCAGTGTGGGCATCACAGCAGGTCATGTGACCGTTCAAAGCAAAGTACAGGCAGACACTAGCCTAACCAGTTAAAAATGTGTGATATATGAATTGGAAAGTTTCACTGTCATGTACCCTTTCATTCTTGTACATAAAAACATCTTGAAAATGTTTGCAGTGCTTGTTTCAGAAGGTATTAGTATAAGAAAAAGGTTTGGAGGATTTAGGAGACTTCAGGCATGCTTTAGTAGAGTAGGTTCAGGGCCTGCCCTGAGAGCACTGTTCCCTTCTTAGGAAACTGCTTTGGGTGTGTGTAGGTGTGCGTGTGTGAGTATGTGAGAGTGTGTGTGTGTGTGTGTATGCATGCACGTGTGAGTGTGTGTCAGAGTAAGTGTATGTGAGTGTGAGTGTGCATGCGCGTGCGTGTGCGTGTGTGCAGGAGCGCACGCCAGAGGGTGGCCTACAGCATTAAAAGAGCAAGCAGCTTCAAAAGAAGAGCAGCTGGCAACATGGTGGTCACCAGCCATGTATGGAGCACTAGAGTGAGGCCCTGGGGGGCGGGGTGGGGCAAGGCGAGGGGGGGGCAGGCATCTGCATGAATACGGGAACAAAGCCAGCCATAAGTCAAGCCCTTATTTGACAGGTGGGTCATGACGGCATCTCCCCACACTGGGAGGCAGGCTGGACGACAGAGGCGGGGAGAGAAGGTCGTCATGCAGCCTTCGATGTTCTTAAGCTCTGGGGGCCAGGGCAGGTGACTGATATGGTGGCCTATAAATGTTCAGAGCAATCTGAAGGCCCCCGAGAAGCCATGGACCTGCAGTCTGACTGCAAAGCGTGAGGCCATGATGGGTAAATGCAGAGACCTAGACATCTGTTTGTAGCCCCAGACTTGCCTAGCTTTTTGTAATACTGCTCCCAGGCTTTAGAATAATCCATCTGTCCAGTCTGGGATCCATTGTGACCTGAAAGAAACAGAGTAAGATCAGAAAAAGAAAAGCTGTACATGGAGTCCTGTGTTGCTCCTCCTTCGCTGGCATGTCTTCATGCTCCAGGGGCAGGAGGACAGCATTTCAGAGCATGTGAGAAGGTGCCCTCTCCACAATGCCAGGTCCCCAATGAAATCTCTAAGGCTGTGTCTGAAATTAGTGAGGGGGCGCGATCCCCATAATCACGTGGCAGTCATGCACTGACTGACTTCCACTGAGGGGGCACGTTATTCGTCGGAGGCTGCTATACACTCTTAGATGCCCTTGTGAACCTGGGTCAGCCACTTCAGCTCCAAAAACGCGCAAGAGTCGCGTATTAAAAAAGGCACCATAATGTCACAGCTCTCTCCCACGTACTTTTAGTGCTTTAGCATTCGATCCGAACCCATCACTACAGTCACAGGTGAGCTTAGGGAAGGACACAGACATTCTTTACTTCTTCCATGACACTTAAATTGAAGAGTGAGCTCTGAAGGTAATGCATACTAGGGTCTTGCTGGCCCTGTGCCTGCCACGCCTGGTATGCTGACCCCCATCCGCCAGTCATAAACGTCTGAGGTCCACTGCAATGAAAGAAAGTGTAAAGAAAATGTGGTTATGAAGTAGCTAGTTCAGATCCAGAAAATAAAAATCCAGAACAAGATTTTGCTTCAACCGACCAGCTGAATACTCTATGACTGTGACCCTTTATTCTCAAATGGTTGGTTAAAACAAAGTCTTGGTTTGGATTTTTACTTTCTGGACCTGAACTATTCACCTCTGAAAATGGAGGGGTGGAAATGCACTAGAAAGGGCAGCACTGCCACATTAAAAAGGGACCTTTAGTGGAAAACCAGGAAATGCTAAATGATGCTTACTTTTGGTGAGGAGTACCTGGCCCTTGAGAGAAGGGGCTCAGTCCAAAGCTGCTGCTTCCCCCAATTCCTGGCCCCTGACAAGACATGAGATTGGAGATGAAGGTGAACAAGTGAAGGGCTGCGGGGCTCAGGCCAAAGAGGGCAACCATCACACTACCCCCATCGCTCACTAATGTAAAGGGGTAGCCTAACTATCTAGAGCAGCGTTACACAATCTGGTCCTCGGGACCCACAGACAGGCCACATTTTTGCTCCCTCCCAGTTCCCCTCTGGTAGGGAGCTAGGATGGAGCAAAAACGTGGATCGGCTGCGAGTTCCTGAGGACCGGATAGGGAAACAATGATTGAGTATTGCTAACGAGTACGAAAAGTGAGAGCAGAGAAAGCGTACTCCAATCTTCTCATCGATGAGCTGTCGGGCCAGCTCCGTTTGCTGAGGGGTGCCCCTGATGGAGAAGATGCGCACGTTTGGGTCGGTGTTGGCTGCCGGGTTCCTCTGCAGCTCCACATGGGCCCCAGACTGCTGGTTTATGTTCTTAATGGTCTCTCCCCCTGGATGGAACATTTATGAATCTTAATTAATATCTTACTGCATATGGGGTTCTCCATAGGCATCTAATAACAGTGAATAAACCAGTAATTACATCTTTCTCGACTTAGAGGTTATAAAAAATCCACAGCACATTTAACAAGAAATTTCTGAAATTCAACCTCTGAGAACACAGTGTGAACAAGACAAGCTTTTGATCACCAGAGCAGACACGTTTCAAATGAGGTTCAATACCAGGATGGGCCCCACATGGTAAAAAAATGAGGTGATGTTTGGATTGGATGGTTGGTCAGACTGATATTCCACTTGCTACACTACATACTTATTCTAGATCCAGCGTGAAACAAGGACTAATAGGATTATGACTGATATATGTAGGATTATGACTGATATATGTAGAATTAAGTCAATGTAAACATACAAAGTGTTACAAACCTGCTACTAAAGATGCAGGTGCTTTTTAAAAAAAAAAACCTGCACTCGGAATTTTATATTAACAATAGTGAAATTTAGCGGAAGCATCCGGAACGTATTACGACAAAAACTTGGTCTGCAAATCAAAGCACTCGATGTGTACATGTAACTGTGCAGAGGACCATAAACTTCACAGAGCAGGATCTCGGTCAGGTCGCTGCAAATTAAAGGTTTATTTATTGCGTCCTTACTCCCGCGCACACCACCCAGATGCAAGTTTGTCCGGAACTAACCGAAAAGAGGACGGAACGAGGGCTTTACTATCCAAACACAGGCCGATAAAAGGCCTACAACACTTGCCCGCATTTTCTTTAAATCCGTGAAAATCAGGGACAAAGAGACCCCTTCCCACCACACAGGAGAGGGGGTTATCTGGAGAACACCAGCATCCCAGACAACGTTCCTGCCCCTCAACCTGTGTTGCGGGAGCAATTACACGTCAAGAGTGAAACAGAAACATTAAAGCTGTAGAGAGAAAAATTAGAGCGTAACCCTTTTCTGGTTAGCAGTCTGAGTCTCCTTTTCAGCCATGCATTCAGGGCTTGGTGGCCTTCGTGATAGGCTTTCTAAGAGCCAGGACTGCCCACTCTTCTGCTTCCCTGTTCAAAAGACTAAACAGCTTTCCAAGGCGTTTTTTTTTTGGGGGGGGGGGGCAGCCAGAGATGTCCGAACATCAATTACATGTTTGTTCACTTCTGGGTGACATTCGGTTGACCCCAGCTGACCCCATCCTGAAAACACTTCTCAAAAAGGCTCCTCCCTGCACTACCCCTGCCCGGGTGCCAATAGACTACCCTCGGGCCATTAACCCATTGTAAACCAAATTAAACTTCTGCATTAATGAAGCTATTATTAGGTCTCCAGTCAGGAGGAGAGAAATAAAGACAGTGACCATTCAGTTCATGGAGTTGGCCGTGCTGAGGAGAGATAATCAGCCCTCTCAATGAAACTGGTTTAGTGAGCTGGAGACGGGGGCCAAAGAGGTTCAACTGGAGAGAAAGTGGGCCGAGAGCGCGATCGCAAGGGAAACAAAAATGAGGCAACGCATTCACAATCGGCATTCACAAGCGATGCAAATTGCATAAAGACTAATAGCTGACTTGTGTTGTGGTTAAGCAGGTACGCCGTAGTCAATATTGGGCAGACCGAAGACACAGAGCACAGCTGTGAAACTGGGGGTCACATGCATGCCTGAAAACACCCCCTAATTATTTATATCCCGATTAAGGTCACCGAGGCCACGGTTGCCAAAGATGGCCTTTATGGGCCACATACGAGCTGCGCCAGAGACACAGGGAATTCCAGGACTGCCTACGGAAAACGAGACTGACAATAAATGAAACGGAAGGGACAGACCTAAAAAAAATGGTGCCCTTTTTTTACCCAGTGCTGCTGCGGTGGCTGGGCGTGGGGTACAAAATACCGCGGGTCAGTCTCAGATAGAAATCAACCCTGCAGGACTTTTCTTTTATTCTTTGCTAAAAATAAGAGTCTGAGAGTAGCGGGACGACAGGGGCCCCCGGGAGCGACTGGGTTTGGGAAGGCGGGGATGCTGGGGGGGGGGCGGGGATGCTGGGGGGGGGCGTGGACGGGGCACAGGCTGCCCTGACAGAGGGCCGGGATGTGGCCCGGCTGCGCGAGGCATCGTAAAGACATTAATCACGCAGCCCAAAAGGCATGGCTGACAGCAGCCAGACCCGCTGACTTCGCCATCCATATTGGCCCGTTTCTTATGGTAATGCGGAGATGGGGCCCTCGCACCCGGGTTTATCTCTCTCTCTCGCCCCCACACAGAAGGCACTTGACATTTCTATTGCATCATTTTTTATTATAGGTGGAAGCAGCCCCCCCCCAAACACAAACACCCCACCCGCAACCCGCACACTCGCAGCTCCCGGCAGCCAATCTTTAAATGGTCAATGACTTTTAAATAGCAGGCAATAGAGTGAACATGAATAGCCAATAAGCTAATTTGACTCTGTCATTCCCTCATTCGACTCCATTGGCTTGAAAGCTGCTCTTATTAAAAGCAAGAGGCAATCTTCCACATGATTGAGGGCTGTTATTATGAACCTCTAACAATTAATGTCACATTACTTTACACACATTATCCCCCTCATTAAGCCCTTTAGGAAGGGACATAATGGCACTTTCTTTTAGAAGCAATATATATACATGAGAGGAGGGGGGGGGGGGGGGTGAGGGGGCCACCCAGGTGATCCTGACTCATTATAAAACTTAATACGACTTCCTTTACAAGAAATAATGAAAAAATTGTTGCTTAGCATGAAAGATTAACATAATAATGCGGCTTCACTGTCCCTCTGGGCCTGCGTTCCATTCCTCGATGCGTGACTGCAAACAGGAATCTGCACCGGGCAGTAAAGGCGGGCGGCAAAGGCGATGAAAAGCCAAACCGGGCCCTTTTAAAGCCAAACCGGGCCCTTTAAAAGCCAAACCGGGCCCTTTCAAAGCCACGCGGGGCATTTTCAGCGGGACAAAACCTACCTTTGCCGATCACAAGGCCGCACTTGTCGGCAGGTATCGTGTACGTCACTTCTTGCAGCCCCCCCGATGCCCCCATGTTCCACTCCCCATGACCTCTGACCCTTACTCGGGAGCCCCCCACACCCCCGAAGCTGTCGCGCTCCTGGAAGAGAGAGAAGAAAAAAAAAAACAAAAGCTTAAATACATTGGGAATTTGTTAATCTCTGCAGAAAAAGGAACAAAGTCCATTAAAAATACCAGCAGACGCGACAGGGCACTGTGGCGTGTAACGGCTAGCTATCTTGGCACAAGAGTAAGAGACTTTAGGTTCAGTCCCTTGAAGGACAAACGCAGAAGTCACGGTTAGAAACATGCCACAAAAACTTCACCACGATCCTCACGCAGGCGTCAGCTCCGTCAGGGGTCTCATATGACATTCCTGACAATCCCAGCGTAGGACGATACCAGCTACAGCAACACAAAGCGGCCCAGTCCCTTCACATGCTGGCCACCTGTGTTGTTCATAAGCCCTCAGTAAAGATGACTTTAGGGTCTTCGAAGCACCCTGCTGCTAACTGTGTTAACCAGGTACTATCAACCCATAACAAAAAGCAACACCCTGTTCCATTAGCTGATTTGTAGTATTATCCTTCATCGACCTCTGCGTTCTCTGGTAACATCAAACTCAGCGGAGAAACCTTACCAATGAGAAGCGTTACACAATGGAAAAGCGGAAGGACAGGAACAGCTCCATGCGGGCTTAACAGGCAGAGGAAACGGGAAACACTACATTTGCTTATTCTGTGTACATAACACACTTCAGCAAACATGTCCCCATAATGGCACTGCAAGTCTTCCCGTTCGGGCCGACTTCCTAAACTACCAGAAATACACGTCAGGAAATCTTGGTAAATCTAACTTGGCTCATTTAATATAAACTGAAGTTTCTCATCTGTCTATTATATATCATGTAAAAAAAAATCACACACACAGCACCACATACAATTGAATACCATCAATCTTACACTTGTACTGGATGTTTGTAACTCAGGCTGGAGGAGGCAGCAAAATGCTCAGTGCAAACCCAGGCTGGGAAATCCTTACACTTCACTGATTTAATGGTGCTTTTCAGTGTCCTGGTAATCTACAGAAAGAAACCCCTTTCTGCTCAAGCCAGAGGAACGCGTGGACTCCAGCCGGGGCTGCTGAGGCGAAGACTTTGTGCTGCTGCCTCTGTCACTCGCTACAGTATCTGCACCAGCACAGCACAGCACAGCACAGCACAGCATAGCATTACTCTGAAACAGGGCTGCCTGAATGTGTGGTTTTAGAAACTTCCCAGGGAACATAACAAAAACAATATGGCCGTTTTCCTCACATAATCTACAGAATATTTATTTCAAGTTGACTTTGCAACTACTTTTGATACTATGAGAAATTTCCAGTGCCTATTTACAGGTAAGTGTAAACAAGCATTACCTGTTACCATTTAGCAATAACTAAAAATGTAATTTAATAGCCCATAAAACTTGCGCTTTGAATGATTATTTTAGAACGGAACCCCCCCCCCCACTTTCCTTGCCATCATCCCACCCTGAGTGACTCATGTCACGTTGATTTATTGCTGGCACTTTAAAATGTCTAATTTTTCTAAATTACCATTAAATTAAAAGAGCCCAAATTAATACCTTTAAAAGCAACCGTCAATCACGCACAGGAATGTGACCAAGGCGGCTCCGAGGGGAAGTGTTCCACCCCGACGGTCCCTGACACGGCAGCAGATGCCGCTCCGCAGCGTGGGGGGCCACGGGACAGGTGGGGGGGCACAAGCAGAGACTGTCGCCATCCCACCTGTCTGAGGCAGCATCCCCCCCCCCACCTCAAAGGAGTAAAATCAGGGCCCAGGAGTTGGATATGGAAAGGAACCAGCTCCAACTGTGCAATGGGGGCAGAGGAGCACCACCCCCCCCCCCCCCTCCCCCCATAGCATATATGTCGCAGTGTCAGTGAGTGGTTCCATAGAAAAGGCAGGAGGTACGCGGGCCGTACCTGCGCAGTGTGGACCAGCTCGTTGATGAGGTGCAGGGCGTGCTGGCAGCGCTCGGGGTGGCCCATCACCTGCGCCACGCGTTCCGGGCTGATGCCGTCATCTAGCGTGAGGGGGCAGGCGGGACAGCGTGATCACACACCGGATCACGCACCGGATCACGCACTCCAAGAGCATCCAGGGAGTATAACCCAGTAAACCGACAACAAGGACAGCTCAGGCCAGGGACTGGATACATCACAGGGCTTTATAAACTCCAGAGGTGCCAGTAGAGATCACAGTGAAAATCATCTGAAGCAGAAGGCAGCACTGCATAGTGAGACAGAGGCTGACAGTGGGCAGCTGTGAACAGCAGAGGCTGTATCAAGGTTTAAGAGAGCAGAACTCCTGTAACACAGCTGGAATGACTGAACAGAAACGTGAAAAATGGAGAGAGTGAAGACTTTTACCCAGAAACAAGCATCATAAAGACAGACTAATAAGGAAGACACTGCAAATTATAAAACTTTTATTTTTATTTTACTTTTATTATTATCATTAAGGGTCTTGATCTATATATAAAGGGCCTTCAGAAATAATCAAGACCCTTAATCCCAGGTCTGATCTTGCTCTTATCCTCACTTGCAGGTATAAGCATCTGCTACATAAATGCAAATATTAATTTTTCTGTAAACTCTAAGGAGTATGCACGAGCCCAGATTACACCACAAGTTATGGACAGAAATGTGTGGAATTTTTCCAGTCTGGTTTGGCTAAAAAAAACATTCATGCAACCTTTTTTTGTATTGGGACATTACATCCAGCAGTTTGACGGAATGTCATTGTGGCTGGGGGGGGAATAAACTATTTTGTTAAACCTAACAACCACACCACCACAAAATCACCTTCAACTTACTACAGATCTGTTACTCTAAGTCAGTGACAGCACCTCACAGAAAATCCCATCTGGGACCCAAACAAACTGCTGTGCATGTAAATGAAGACATACTGTGTCTGAAAAATCATGTGCTCAGGGACCAAAGGTTGTGTGTATATTTAACACCGTTTCCACACCTGGTTTGAACTGGATTCTCACACCAGCGTCGTTCTGGATCTTTTTGATCATCTCGCCGTTCCTGCCGATGACTATTCCAACTGCAAACCTCGGCACAGACACCTACATGGAGATCCGGCATGGAAAGCTGAGTGTGAATGACCCAGAAATTCGACTGCATAAGCCTCCCAGACAGCATCAGAATAAAAGCCCTTACGTCCAAGCTGCTTGTTCCCAGCCGAGATGCGAAGTCATTCCTTCCTAATCGGAAGTCTCCCTGGTCCTTTTCCCGGATGATGTCCAGCACCAACTCTCGAGCTTGCTACAGGGGCAGAACAACACACATGTACCCAGCGGGTCTCATAAGCAATTTTTACATTTTTCATTTTAAAAATAACCCTATTCCTTCAGGATATAACAAACAAGGTGGCATTTAAATATCAGGTGAGCTGAGGTGAACTTTGAAACGATACGACAGAATGTGGTCTGAGCCTAAAAGGCACAGGAAGTTGAGAACCTTGAACTTTCACCCGATAATCACATGCCCCCCCCCCCATGAATGTCGCTGTGCATCATAACCACTTACCTGCACCTTGTACGCATCCCCCGTGATGCGCAGGGGCTTGTCTGCGCCCGTCGGCATGGGTCCATCCTGGATCATGTTCATCTTCACTCCTGTCCTTTCCTGGAAGAGATCGGACAGACAGACTGACGTAACCCTGCCCTGAAACATGCCTAGCAGGACAAATATTCACTACGGGTGCTGTGCCGTTAAGTGACTTTCACAAAGAAGTATAATGACAGAGGGGCCATGCCATGCGCTGGACCTGCACCTGCAGCTGTTTGATGGTGTCTCCTCCCTTGCCAATGACCAGGCCCACTTTGCTGGCTGGGATGAGGATCTCCTGGATGGCGCTGTTGCCCTCCATCTCGCCGTGGAAGCACGGTCCATTGCGACAGCGCTCCACGATCTGACCCAGCAGCCTCTTGGCCTGCCTGAGAGAGGGAGCATGGTGAGGGTTATCACTCTATGACGGACAGAACCCCCATGCATTTCTTGCACTTGCTTTATTCTAGCTTGTCGCATGTGTTAGTTTCTCTTTTGGACGTAGTTCACCACAGGAGCTGCGGCACTCACTCGATGCTCTCCGGGGTGCCGGTCAGAGTACAGGGCCTCTCCAACAGGCCGCCGCTGTCTGCCGGGACAAACACCGGCATTTTACCAAACCAGTCATGGCCACAGTGCAGCTGCAGTACATGGAGAGAGCGCTCCCTTGTCCTCAACATCGGTATGTAAGTGGCTCAAGCCAACGGGAGACCTTGGATAACAAAAAGTACCCCCCCTCCCCCGCCCCACCCACCGGAAAGTTCCAGTCTTTCTCTCTGAAAAAGGTCTTACTGTGTGTAGCAGGAGAAAACACAGGGCTTGTACCTGAGGCAATCTGGATCTTGCAGCCGGACTCCAGCTGAATTTTTGTAATCTGCTCTCCTCCTCTGCCAATAACTGAAAGAAGGGAAATAATCAAACTGAATGACATTTTCAAGGGCAAATTAAAAATTAATTAAAATCTTCAGACGAAATGGCCACCTCAGTAGTAAATGCTGAAATAGACCTATGAACGGAAGCGGATGAATAGGAAACAGGCAAATGTGAAAACTGAATGAGCCATATTGGATAATCTATTGTGCCTCATAAAAATTTAAAAAGTTAAAAACAGTCAAATTAAAGCCTAAGACTCCTACATATGTGGTGGTTCCTGTCAATATGAAACTGGGTCGCAGGGCAGGGCGGGGGGGAGGTAACATGGGCAGCATGGAGAGGAGAGGGCTTGGGGGGGGGGGAGATAACATGGGAAGCAAGGAGAGGGTGGGGCGGGGGGGGGGTAACATGGGAAGCAAGGAGAGGGCGTGGGTGGGGGGGGGCAGCACTGACACTCTTACCTTGGATCCACAAACACTCAACTAACTTTCTTTTTCTTTAAAATGTTATAAGTGTTAAACCCTAACAGCAGCAGCCATGTCAGGTGTAACATAAATAAGCCACATAACTCACATAATTACCCCTTTCAATCAAGGACTGCTGTCCATTGGCTGCAATTACTGCCAGTTTTTTACATCCATAACGAATGTAAGCTATGCGCTTGTCAGCTGCAGTAACGCCTGCGGTCCTGCGTCTCCTGGCCCTTCCAGAGAGCCCAGGCCGTGGTGCCCAAACCTGCATACGGACATCCTGCATACTTACTGAAGCCCACCATCTTATCAGGCACTCTGAAGTCTTCTGTAATAATAGCCCTGGAAGGAATGGAAAAAATGAGGAGAGAGCGGCACCGAGCATATTAAGGAACGTGTTCTCGTTCATTTGTACACTGTAAAATGAGAACATGGTACTAAAGAAATGTCAGCCTACATACCAATACACAAGACCGCGGGCGGTAAACCGAGGGCTGCACACACGCACACACGCACGCACACACACACACACACACACACACGCACGCACGCACGCACACGCGCACAAGCGCACGCACACACACACAAAGGGATTGTTAAATCAATACCTACTTATAGCCTATCAATACAAGGCAAAGTGACAAGCCTGCTTACCTTTGATGCACCATTCCTCCAAGCTGGTTACCTACTGTGAAGGCAGGGGAAAATGGAAAGGGGGGGGGGGTGTGGGGGGTACAAAAAGGGACATCATTAGGGGATAATCTAACTTTCCAGCTGTCTTAAGAAAAAAAAGACAACGCATTCAGGAGCAGTGCTGGCAAACAGAGAGATTGAAAATGTAATGACTCAGGACAGGCGGATTGAAGATGGAATGAGGAGGTTCTGTCGATACTCTCTGTAACGAACACACAGCTGGAGACTTCAGGGAGATTTTGGGGGGAGGGGCACGGACGGGGCACCTGGCTGTGATGATCGCATATCAGGGTGCCCCCCTGCTCACCAAAGCTCTGCCTGAAGGGTAAGTCGACCCCCCCCCCCCCGCAGACAAGGAATACAGACAAGGACTGCAGACAAGGAATACAGACAAGGACTGCAGACAAGGAATACAACCTGATGAAAACAAGTTGACAAGGGGTGAGGTGGGTTTGGGGTCAGGATGGCGGTGTGGCAGAGGACAGGAAGCTCAGCTATGGGCTGCGGTTCCCAGTTAGCCGGGTCCGGGAAACAAGGAAGCCACCGACTCACGAGACTTAGTATCGTGACTTAGACTTAAAATGGGCCACATCCCCAACCACCCATATTAAGCTGGTCAGCAAGTTCATCACTGACGACGATGGCGAAGTTCCCACACAAACAGGAGAGTGAAAGTAGGTGAATAGTCATATTAGGTTTTCAGGTGATTCAAATTATTCTTAAATCATGTAAAGTAAAAAAAATGGAAACATAAATAAAAGTCAGACCCAAATAAATACAAAACAAATGAAGCCCAAAGTCAAAAAAAAGAGAGAGAGAGAGAGAGAGAGCGATACAGCTGGAGAAAGTGCCAGGCAGCCAATGAGAGCAGCTCGTCCACGGGAGAAGCATCCAGGTTAACTCAGCCATGACACAAACTCAACGCAAGCAGCTTCAAGAGGAATACGAGCAGACTCACGCGTCCATGTCAAGAACACAAGTGGCCAGATTAAATTTCCTTCTTGCAAAGCACCCATTAAACATACATTATATGTTCACTCTCAGTATTCAGATACTGTACTTTTTGCAATAAGTAAACAAAGAAAGAACCAGGTACCTAAATTATTAAGAAGTCAGAGCCCTCAGTATGACCACCTGAGAGTATAAACTGTAGAAGAATTAATGCACAATTAATTCCATTAAACTAGCCTGACTGAAAATCTGTCAATAGTAAGAAGGCTAGACTTTAAGCAATTCAGGCTGGCTTTCAGGAAAACTCTCTAATGCAACTTCATCACTTCACATATTAAACAAAGTCATGTATTCTGTACAGGGTCCTTTTAGTTTTGAAACTAAAAGTTTTTATGGTTTTAAATGGTTTCATCATGTTTCAAAAGGTTGTGGTAAAGGACTGATTAAACCACAAACCACGATGGCTTCTTTGTTGCAGAAAGCAGAGAGATAAACCAGAAACACAAGCCTGGTTGTACGTGCAGCATACAGAAAGGCTGAGATGTTAAACTGCCCGGAATGACTGCAAACGGCAGGAGGCAAGAAAACAGCCGCGGCCGCCCAGTGTCAGGCCCGGAGACACCAGAGACAATTCAGCAGGTTTCTCCGAGCTACAGATGACTGCTGGAGAGAGGAAAATGGAGTGGAACCCGCTTGCAAACTATTAGCCACTGCAAACAACTTTTTGTTTGGGTAGTTTTCTGATAAACTGTGCATTTTTAACCCTCTCATTATTATGAGGCAGTGATTCTTCAAGGTGGCATTTTTTTTTATATCACCATGAGAGTTGAAAATTGATCATTAAATATCAATTTAAATGTAGGTTACTGTAATTATGTTGGTCACATTGCTTACTTTTAATGTATCTGCCCAGCTGCAGAGGGTCCGATTTTGTTAAAGGATTAATATGCCGGACCCTGACCCAGCGCCATTACCAATGAGCAAGAGTGTGCAGAAAGTCCTCTAGCGTCATCTCTATTTAAATCCAAATTATGGGCAAACTTTGGATTCTATAAAGTAAAAGGACACTTAGACATGAGTATATCTACTTGGGTTCACAGTTTGGTGCACTTTCAATACAGCACGGAAAAAGAATTTGCTTTTAAACTGTTTATTATCAAAACTAACACAATATAGCAAACATAAACCAAACATATGGCGAGGTGTCTGTTGGCGTGTTTGAATGACAAACCTTACAAGATGCTCATTTATACATTGAAAATGTAAAATATATATAGAAAATCAGAAATACAACTGGGTCACAATGATCATAATGAACTAAAATTGAGTGTTTTCTACTACCGAGTATGGTCCCATATCTGTAGTGATAACCCTTCACAATAGAACCTTAAATGTCATTGGGAGACTAACTTACAGTGGCTGGTTATTGCTAAGGATGGGCGATACCACTGATTCTGTTTTCGACCCAATTCCAAGATCGCCATATCAATATTTATATGCTGGCCCAGTCCTGATAAAATTTGCAGAATTGGGCAAATTTCATTTTGATCGCTACATTTCTCTAGTAACTAGTGTTTGTGCCTCTTTCCCTAGTGTGTTGTTCTTTCCCCTCCATTTTGTGTCTCTGTTCCCTGTACTTCTGCATAACTTTTGGTGCTTGTGGTCAACCAATCAGCAAGTTATTGCTATAAATCTCAAGGAACCGCAACTGGACAGAGTTCCTAACAGGACAGAAGTTATATCGCTCACACACACGCACACACACATGCACCAGTTCTCTCTCTCTGGGTGTTTCACTTGATATATGCCAGAGGCTGCTGTAAACACATTTGGCGTCTCCAAACCAGCACTGTACATATATTTATGCATTGATGAGTTACTAAACCTTTGTGTGTCGTTTGCTGGCCTTCATATTATCGCTGTCTGGAAGAATATCAAGCTATTGATTCTGATGAAGATTCAGGCTGAACTTTTTGCAAAGGCCTTTAAAATGTATGAGTTTAAAAATTTTTATTTTTTTTTATACATTTTAATAAATGGTAAATTACAAATTGAAAGAAAGATGGTATTGTTTTTACAAAAAACAAATATTTAAACACAGATTTGAAACTGTTTTTTTTTTTTAAAAGTACATCCTCCTCTGGACAATGAAACATTTAATTAAAATTCTACATATTTAAACGCTATTCCTGCAAGCTGTCATAATAAATTGTTTTTGCAGGATTTCTTTACTTTTCATAGTAAGATGGTTATCCTATCAACCTCCTGAGGACACCCACAAAAAAGGGACATGATGTGGCCGTCTGGGCGACGTCCTGAGGACACCCACAAAAAAGGGACATGATGTGTAACTATATTGTGAGAATTCTATGCAGCCCCCAGCCCTGGGAGACTGTGACAGTTGCGGACGGGTGGGTGGCAAACCACAGGTAAGCAAACAATTCGTAGCCACACCCCTAACTGATTTTAGGGGCATTCTGAGATTTTTGGGGGAATTTTTCCCTTTCCCCCATTAATTTCTGATGCCGACTGAATGAACCAGGTGCACAGTCAGCTTTAGTTACATTCTCATTCCTATAATATTCATACCACACTTCAGAAACGTGACTTTTAACAGCAGCTTTGCTCTACAGAGGTTGCCTGGCACGTTAGCAGTAGAAGCACAGAAAAAGGAAAGAACTCGTTTAAAGCCACCACATGAGAAAATCGAACATTGTCCTGTTGCTTTTAAACCAGCGAGACTTCAGAGAAGACTTACACAGAAGGTTAAGTTGCTTATAGCTGAAACGTAGACAGCCTAGAGCATGGTGTGACAAACGAGTTAAATGACTGGGACCTGCGGCAGCAAAATGTTTTCCTGAAATCTGGACCCCCCACTGACCCCCATGGCAGATGACTGCAAGCTTCAAAGCCAAATAACAGAGGTAGCCTATCTGTCCCCGGTACGAGGAAAGCCTGTGTATCCATGGTAAGATGCGGCAACAAAACAAGGTATTTCATGCATTATTTCTTTATGGCACAGAAAAGACAAGATGATAGTCAATGTGTGAGGAGTTCATCGGGAGGCAGCGCAAACTGGATTGGCGTTAACACAAACTCTGACACTCAGGAGCCTGAATGGCTGCCGGAGAAGGGGCCCTTCAGGACAGCACCATATGCCAGGCGACTTGGATGACTCGGGAAAATAAAGTGCACAAATGCTCCGATAAAGGCAAGGCGGCATTCGCCGTTAACAGTACGTGGTTTTGGAAACCGTCCCATCTTCTCAAACCCCCTCCCCACACACACACACACACACACACACACACACACACACACACACACACACACACACACACACACACACACGAGGGAGAGTCGCGAGTGCAGGAGATGTGAGCAAGGCCGGACAGGGAGTCGTCTGGGGCGAGACGCTCCCAATGTGGGCTGGGAAATCGATGAAAGGAGGAGCTAGGAGGAGGGAGGGATGGAGCCAAAGCCCCCAGGCCTGTCCCAGGCGGCCCTCCGGCGTGGGGCGCCCCCGTCGTGCTGCGAAGGAGAGCCAGTGGGTCTTAAACAGGCTGGCTGGGGGATAGGAGGTGGATTTAAGTTGCCATTGAGTGACAAACGCCTTTGTGCGGTATGATGGCACTGCCCTGCTGGTCCTCTGCAAAGCGCCGTTTCTTACAACATTCAGACTGTCTGAACGTGGGAAGATTCATACGGGGGTGTGGGGGGGGGGGATTAATACTTTTTAAATATCTAAACCCCCGTCTCTAAAGCAACCAATGATTGTCTCTGGCTTAGCTACACTTTGTCTTCAGTCACGGGGGAGGAAAGATTTTTTTTTATTTAAAAAAGTAAAGACGTCTTTCGAGTTGCAGTGCTCGACAGAGGGGAATTCGAGACTCCAAGCAGCTTTCAAAGGAAAACTTACACAAAGAATCTAAATCCTGTATTTTTTTTTTTAAAGTTAAATGACCTGCTGTAAATATTCCCAACAGTATGATCCCCTCACACTCAAACCTTCTTTATGCCTAAAGTTACATTTTCCCATCCACTCAGAGAATATCAGCGTCATTGCAGACATAAGAGCGTAAAGTATATCGAAAAAATCGAAATACCCAAACATGAAGGACTTTAGCATTTATACACAATAATGTAAAAAATCTATTTATATAAAACTATTTACGACAGGAAACACAAGATCCACAAACACCAAAACAAACAGCAGTCAAACAGTCCCAACTTGAACCAAATCTTCACATCACAAGCTCAATAAAACTGAAAAGAAGGTAATTCGGGAAAGGGGGGGGGGGGATGTTCTCCAGCAAAACAAAAGTCTTTCCATACACAGAAAAGCTGCAAGGCTGAAAATGTCATGCAGTGAAGTCTTCCTCCCGGTCTATAGACGGGGGATGGGCAGGAGCAGAGACAGGACAGGTAGAGCAGACAGGACAGGTAGAGCAGACAGGACAGGTAGACGGGAAACACGAGGTGGAGGCAAGGCAGAGCCCCTACTTACGATCCGGGGTAGTCGCTATTTTTTTAAATAATCCGGATGGTCTGTCACAGAAAGGGGGGGGGAGAAAGAGGGAAAAATGTGTGCATTTCAGAGACACTTCAGAGGATGCGTGCACCTACAGCAAGTACAAGAACTTCTCGATGCACCTGACATTAAGACTGCACGTGGGGAAGTTGGCAATCCCCCAAATAATATTTTATCTAAATCCTGCTCTTTCTGCGGTGCAGCAAAGGCAGTAAGATGAAGCCGGTGTTAGTATTCGCCCACCGTCTGGAAAGGCTGTAGGTCATGGCAGAGACGTCGCTGACTGAGGTTGGCACTTAGCCTCCCGCCAATCCAGCGTGAGCCCCACCATTCATCACCGCAATTAGCTTCCATATGTTCAGCAAGAACTAAGGCTGGCTTTTCAGTGAAATGACTCTCACACACACAAAGGCCTCAGTGGGTAGCGACCTGACGTCAGAGTTATCTGACAAGCAGCTCAGCTCACCTGGGCTTCCAGGTGTAAATCAGCAGCTAAAAGGATGCCAGAGCCAAAGGACAGGGCAGCTTCTCAGGGGTTCGCCAGCCTACCCTTCACTTTCTGCGAAACATCTGAACAGTCCCGTAATGAATGTGATACAAGGCCTACGGGGACGTGCACTAACCCTGGAATTACGACTCACAAAGAAAGAAAATGGGGGGGGGGGGGGAGAAACATAGCAAAAAACCTCTGCCGCGACTAGAGAAGGGATCTGCATCTCTGTACAAAGCAGGCCGAAGGAGGAGAATGCTGAAGCTTTTAAAATGGAAAGGGGACGACACGTCGACAGCCTGAAGCGTGGAAAACAGGACATGACCCGTCTCACAGCATGTGAGCACAGACAGACCGACAGACTCAGACACACACACAGACACACACAGACAGACCGACAGACTCAGACACACACACACACACACACACAGACAGACCGACAGACTCAGACACACACAGACAGACCGACAGACTCAGACACACACACAGACACACACAGACAGACCGACAGACTCAGACACACACACACACACAAACACACACACACACACACACACACACACACAGACAGACAGACAGACAGACAGACAGACTCAGACACACACACACACACACACACACACACACACACAGACAGACCGACAGACTCAGACACACACACACACACAGACAGACCGACAGACTCAGACACACACACACACACACACACACACACACACACAGACAGACAGACAGACAGACAGACAGACTCAGACACACACACACACACAGACAGACAGACAGACAGACAGACAGACTCAGACACACACACACACACACACAGACACACCACGCACACATACAGGAGGGAATTATTTACACACTACCTACTGATTGGTTTTCTAGGGCAGAGCATGTGAAAGCGTTCCTTTGTACAGTACAAAGTACAGTACTTACGTTTATGAAGCAAACCCACAATAGGGCCAATAAGAAGAAACCCACTTGGAACAAAGCACAGCAGGTAGCACAGTTACAAAAACACTTGCTTGCGATAAAAATGTATAAAGAAGAGGAAATAGAACACACTGATATTCCTTTGCCTTAAGCTACAAAATGAACCAGAATTGCATCTATATAATTACAGGAATAAATATAGAGAATTTTAGTGGCACGTGTCGTTTTTCAATGGTGCTGTAAAAAGCCTAACCAAAGTCTGCAGATGGCAGAAACATTTAGGGCTTGAACAGATCAGAGCAGTCATGAATGGAGCATAAGCAAAATGAAATGAAGAAAATGACAAGATACAGCAGGTCAGCTGCATTACAAGCTGGGAAAGATGAATCCGACATGGAAAAGACAATCAGCCGACAGGTTACATCATTAGAATAAATCTTATTTACCGAGCTTTGAAACTAAATCACTTCATTGTCAGTGCTGTTCCATTGTATTTAGCTAGCAAAGGAAAGTCTGTTTCCAGCCCGTTCATTTATTTTTTAAAACCAACATATGGAAAATTTGATCAGATTTCTTCAATGAATATTCATAAATGCTCATAACAAGGGGAGCTAAGTGCAGATAAGCCAGATCCAACCCAAATTTATGACCTTTCAGGTATAAACATGTTAAGTTACAGCTACCCAAGGTGAAAATGGCATTTTAGCATTATCTGTCGTGCGTTTTTATTTTTTTGCCGATTACACCGTCCCTTGGTAGCCCCCGATGCCGCAGATGCTGCTCCATCTGCCCAGTGGTGTGGAGATTCCCTGTCTGCACTGCATGACTACATTTCCCCTATTACGAAAATCACCACATCAAGTACATATATGTACACAGCAAGTAGAGCATAGGGTACGCTTCATTAAAATGTGTGCATGTTAGAGACATAATTAACCATCAAATACGTCATGCTCTACACATGTCCGAAATCTGGCTTTAAGTACAGAAGTACCGCAGTAAATTATATATCCAGTGAAGTTTTACATTATAAGACGATACAGTAGTATTTCTGCTCTAAAGTAATTCAGTACAGAAGAGATTAGGGAGCAAGGCTACAATGAATCAATATTGGCAGGTGTTTGTGAAATTGCTGCTGAATGTTTACCGTGTTATGAACATCAACATAACCATCAGGTCTGCCTGCTCAAAAGGCAGACACAGGCCAAACGGGACACTGCGTCCCTATTTCTGCACAAAAGGTCCTGTAAATAGATCCCATAAAAACATGAGAAATAAATATTTTATTGATTCCTTTGAAATACTTCATCAGGGTAACACCTTGCGTCCTTTTGGACCCGGCTTGGAGCTCAGGCGTATAACTGGCAGCCTGCCGGGCTCATCTAAGAGCAGGCCGACCTTTCGCTGCAGTATCATCTGGTAACTCGAACGCGGCCGTGTTCAGAAAGGGGCTTTAAATGAAGAATTTGCAGGCAGCAAAACAGGCCAGGACAGAGCGTACGTGTGTGGAGCGGATGGGATTTCAACTGAGCCAGGAGTTCACTGCATGCCTTGGCTGCAGTTACAGTTAAATTTCACCTCATCTGCATCCAAACTGTGGTGTTAACTACAGAATAATTATGAAACTCAACATCAGGCATGGGGATCAAAGCCCCAATGCCAGCTATGGTTTGCTCCTCAACTGACATTAAAAACTGCTAGCAGAGGTATGAAATCCTACCATTTCCATACTAAAAAAACAGCCTCTCGCGTAACAAACCAAGCAGAACTGTTGTATAATCCACATATGACACCATGGAGAACCCAAAGTCTAAGCAGGGTGCAATCAACCATCTTACCTCCGTCCTCTAGGGTGCGTTTCTGACTTGCGAAGCTGTAGAGGGAAGCGTCGACAGCGGACGGCGAGCTATTCATGTGGGGGTCAACGCCCATTTTTGCAGCAATCTGAAGGAAGACAGACAGGATTCTTTAATGTATCAGGTGCCATTACAAGGTCTTCACACAATACAAATTCTTCTGGTATCAGCTGGACATAAAGCCCATTTTACAAGATTACTTCAACACATTAAGGTGGTTAAGGACAAACATTCATACCCGGAAGGTTCAAGGTCCTTAATGCATGTAGCAGGAATTTCTCTAGTAAAACGCTACAAATGGGTAAAAACTGTATGTGGCTTCAGCTAAGAGACAAGAACTATATAATAATAAAATAAAAACACGGCACGAGGCGCGTAAACTACAGTAGCAACGGGAAAGCCGACAGGATTTAAATCATCGTGGATGTTAAGTTCAGTAACTACAATTCAGATGTTGAACAAACCCAGTGTAAAGATCGACACAAGAAAAATGCAACTCGGTGCAGAATTGAAAGAGTAAAGAATTATCCAGTTGAAGGCAAATAAAAAGAATTTAGCAGGTACTGCTTGCTGCTATTCGGTGACCAGCTGTGTCTGCATTTTACTTCTTGCGTACTACATGTGTATTCATTGACATCGCTACTGTGCCCAACCAGTTCTTATAAATGTCTGAATGCTCTTTTTATGCCAGAAGATCTTATTCCTCACTCCTACTCCTGCATAGAAGGACCCGTTAAGGAACCTTCTAGTATCTCCGTTCCATATGGCTTCCAACCTTCTCCAGCGCCTCACCATATGTTCCTTTCCTTGTAGCCGTCACATCTAACCAGATACGAGATTATCCTGTAAAGATCACCACAATGAAGTCAGACATTTTTTTCTCTCTTTCTTCCAATTTTCTGCCCCTGCCCCCTAACCATTACTGTGAACAATGTTACTAACTCAGTGATGTCATCCCAAGCATGTCGCGGTCCTGGGGATACTCTCCATCGTACGTGTCCTTCATAAAAGCACCAGTTTCCATACAGCCATCATGGAAACACCATAAACAGATCCCCTGAAACTGCTTCTCGCTCACCATCAATGTTTAATATACTCCAGCACCTCAGTTTAGAGATTTAATTGCACTGGATTCGTAATGCATGATATAGGAGGTCAGAGACAAGGTGCTGTGATGGAAAGCAATTAAATAAAAAAAAAAAGATGATAGAATGACATTTGAAAGTAGGCCTACTTTGGCATTAGTGCTTGATAGCAAAATCTACATTCTGCTTCAACTGCCATTATAGTATATCTTTTCAAGGCATCCGAGAAGCTTTTTAGTATAATCTTACTATAAACACACTTCAGCCACAACAACCACTAAATAGACGTACAGTAATATATGAAACACGTCTGAGTCATAAGTGTCAAAAAATAGTTAAAAGGCAACTGGGTCACCTCAATCCAGGGTTAGTACTAGTCTGGTAAATATCTAGAATTATATTTTTGCATAATGAATAAAAAAATTGAATATTAATACCTGGTTCCTTTAGAACATACATATCTGCACAATAAAAAACACTCACAAGAGTATGTTCTGCTTCAGTTTATTTCGTGACACCAATTATGAAGGCCGGGGAAGGAACATTTAAACCTGAAAGATGGTTCAGTAGAAAAACCAATGATTATTCTACCTTCAAGTGTAATTAGTCACTGAGGACTGCAATTAAAATTTGATACTGTGGGCTTTTGTAGCTACTGTACTGCCTTCTCCCCTTTACACAGGTTTTTGGAAAATTACAGAAAATTGGGTTCTTTTTAGATCAAAATAAATGGCATTTTTAAATATGACATATAAAAATAAAAGCTACAATCGTGCTTAAAGATGCATGCTATTATTCTGGCAAACACAGACAGAAGAAATCCAGCAGAAATCCAGTGAGACGGCAGATCGCTGCGAGACCAGCAAGGGGATGTACCAAGCTATAGCACTACCCCCCCCTTGAGCAAAACCACCTTCTTCAGGTATGCACTAATGGAATGTCAGCAATGTAGGAGTACTGACCAAATTATGCATTGGGTGGAGGATGCTCTGAAAGCCAAGAAAACACCCTCAATAGGTAAACACAAGCTAACTGAGGGCTTGCTGTGCGGAGCTGCATCACGAGAAGACAGAACCGATATTATGCGGCTTCCAGCGAGTTCTTTAAGCTGCACTGCAGAGCTGCAGGCTTTCCTGATGAATGACACCAAAGCGGAGAAACAGAGAGGCGTGCTTTTAGGAACTTGACAACAACCGTTTGTGTCAAGGACATTACTAATAGTAAACATCAGCAAGGATAAAAAGAACAGCAGGATTTTTAGTTACCAACACTGTCAAAATTTAAACCTTGCAAACTATTTCTGGCTCTAAGTTGTCAATCGGTGATAGTTCATGAAAAATGTCAAACTATCCATCCATCCATTTTCAGTACCCACTTGTCCTACATATGACTCAAAGTGATCTGCCTACTGGCTATACAAAAACATCTGTTTACAGATGAATACTGGGGCGAAATAAATAAAATGCGGAATGCAGAATAATTTGAGGGCTGTAAAGTGCCTGCATTTTCCTCCCACTCTCATGAAACCTGAACTAGAAATGCTGATATTTAATTCATACCCTTTGACACTCAGTTAATGATCCTATTCAAACATCTAAATATTGTTTTTCTTGGTTGCCATAAAAAATATTTATAACCAAAAATTGGTCTGAAAGCCTTGTACATCATCCATTCACAAGTTCAATATCTAAAGATATTAAGGTCACGGCACTTTATAATGGCAACATGCACAGACGTTGCGCCTACACTGACCAAAAAATACATTTAAGCATAAATGAAGGTATTAACACATCATGAAAGCACATAAAACCACACAAAGTAAAGCATGTCTATAATGACTGAAGCCATGAATGAAACGCAGAGTCAGCTGTACAGCAACCTTCATCAACGTCAGACCTTTACATTCAAAAGGAAATAAGCCATTAAGACACTAAACCAGATTGAAATAGGTTTTCTCATCCTAGATACTTTAAACATGAACACATTTTTATAGTTGGCTGATTGTCACCTTCTGTGACTGGTACCCGAATCTTTTTTCTGTTCTTATATTCACATTACAGTTGCTAGGTTACTAATAAACTCCAGAACTACTTAGAACAACACTGAAGAATAAAATTTAATTTGGTATTCCTGAATTGGCACACAAGCTATGCTGATATGCTGGGATAGTCAACTTGAAAAAGTTGCCCTGTGCTATGAACTTCTGCCCAGTGAAGAAACACGTTCCCAGTTTTTTTTTCCCCCCAAAAGTTGTCAAGACCTGTAAATGAGATCATTTTTGTTGCCAAAGAAAATCAGCATCATAACAGTCAGGTGGCCACTGTATAATACGAATAACCAAGCAATACAAATAACCTACACGAGACACCATACTAAAAGAAAATAATGCTGATTTACATCTACTGCCATCTACCGTAATTATTCTATGAAACTGCCTAAAGAAAAATGGTGCTGTTTAAGTATGCAAAGTACTATGGACTGCATGAGAACTGCAGCTAGCTGTTGCTCAAATAATTCACAGTATGAACGTTACCATGTGGACTGCAGCTAGCTGTTGCTCAAATTCACAGTATGAACGTTACCATGTAGACTGCAGGTTCTTTAGTCTTTGCATCTGCTCCTGCTGAGCTCTTAATGATGCAATATTGACCTATTTATTCAACAAACTACACCTTTAAAACACCATCAGCTGAGCACTTGTTTTGAATGAATGATACAGTGGTCATTATTTAATTTAATCAAAAACTAGAAACGACCCCCAACAACTATTTTAAAGTATTAAATGACTAACTGAAGTAGTGTTGTCAAAAAGATCGAAAGCACTGAAAGTATCAATACTTCATGCACATAAGGGTATCAATAGTTCAATACTGATTTTTTCATAGTTTCCATTCTATAGCCTGCAATTCCTGTTCACTAGAAATAACTGGCTTTGTGCCAAATGAAGACCATATACAAGCCTGTATGCAAGTTACTGACGAAGGGGACAAACACCACGAACTTAGCTAAACATTTAAAGGGCCAACACAAAGACTGTTGCGATACAGGTATCTTATTTCTGAATTAATGAAATATTAATCTGTATGAGTCTGTTGCAGTGGAAGCAGAGATGTGACATGTATTTTTTCTATGGGTTTTGTAGTCAGTTAAACATTTCCACATTAAAGACGGTATGTAAAAGTAATGTATATCTGGACTATTATGAATTGTACTAATATACAGTAACATCTAATTTTTAATAATGTTACTGCTCACTAATGTCTCTGAACACAACTACAGTACTATTACAAAAGCTACTACTGTACTTAACATTATTATGCTTTGACAATGCAATGTGAAGGTTTATATAAATACAGTGTCATGCATTTACAAAAGGTTGTACAGCTTTTACTGCAAACAAAATTGAAATAACATTTTTACTGAGTTACATTATCTATCTGTGTTGAGTACACTTTTCTTGGAAATTTTGGCATTGACACAACACTAAAGCAAGCTCTGAGAGCTAACTTCTCCCCAAAGACACAAATTTCTTCACAAATGGAGAAATAGCAGTGGTGAGAGCCATGATCAAGGTTATGATCTGAGCTATGACCAAACAAGTCCAACAGAAACGATTTAAGAATCTCAGGCTTACAGGACTTTTTCACTGCATATGGTATTTATTGAAAATGAAGGGTCATGAAATGGAAAGAGATGAGGATGGCAAACATTAACACCACGAGAGAGAAGTGGCTCACCAAATAAGGACAAAGCGGATTAAACGAGTTATTGAGTATTTAATAAGTATTATTTAAAAATTGCTCGCATGAAAGTGTAACCAAGAAACAAAGCACAGTGTTACATTTGTAAAACACAAATGCAAATTTTGGGTTAAAAAAAATGTATATTATCTTTTAACCCATGACTATTTCAAGAGGTTGAACATTATGTCAAAAAAAAGCCTCAAGCACCTATACAACCGTACTAGAATACTTGACAACAACTCTAGAGAGAGAAAAAGTAACATCTAAAATTTGCCATGAGGAAAATATCACTCATTAAATACCACTTTTGCATAAATTGCTCCTTAGCAAATACGGTAAAACAACACTCCTCAATACAACTTCATGCATCTACATGAAATTCATTAGACAGTGAATCTGAACAAAGTCACCTTAAATGTGGATATTAAGTTTAATCATGGTGCCAATCTTCACACTTAAAATGAAACTGCTAGTAATTAAGTTTTGCCTAATTAAGCTAGCTAACATTTCCAGGTGGCAAAAACTATGCTTGAGGAGATAATTCGATGAATAAATTTGGCTTTTCCAAATGATTTTAGTTATTTTTTTTAATAAATGAGAATAATGACACTATTTATCTGACAACTGTTATAAGTAATTAGGATCTGGGTACACAAAGAGTTAAGTAAAGAATATTTATTGTCATCACAATTCTTCAGAGCCAATTCATAGCAGGGGAAGGATGAGATCTGCAGAGATAACTAAAAAAATAACAGGCTGAAAACTGCCCTATTCATAAAGGATAACTTTTAAAAATAAAAACAAGGCATCATGACTTATAAAGACGACGAGCTGTTTCCAATGAAGACTGCCCATTCAGTCTGTGTACAGACAGTGACACCTTTCCTTGCAATTCTTTCACTTTAGCCAGACTGCATTGCAAGGAACCGCCATCTTCCTGTAATGTAACATGTATCCAGGAATGTTTAGGAGGCTGGTTTGTTGTCCAGGTTTCATTAGTGGCCAAGCCTTGTGTGCCAGTGCCTTCGTATTTATATCAAAAGAGACACAAAGTTCGATTTATTGGAATGATAAAACAGAAACCTTTCAAGAAATACAAATAAAAAGTTTAGCTTCCTCCTATGTGAAAACATGAATAACACTCAAACTGAAACTGACTGGGACTGGATCCATCATCATATATTCATATCTGCTGTGTGAAAAGGGGGTATATGAATAGATGGAAAAGAGTAAATGATAAGTGGGGGGATGCTCAAAATCTATCTGGAAACCTTGAAATAAAACAGGGTCTAAGTATACACGTTCCTGTTACTTGGCTTAAAGAATATAGGGCATTATAATTCAAAATCCTTACAACACTCCTCCTTGGGATTTATGACACTGGTGACACGTTGGTCTTAAGGGGTATGTTTTGGACAGCCCTTCACATTTTCTCAAATATCTTAAGTTTTCAGTTACTCTAATTAGCAAATTAACAAACATGTCTTAATGAAACTTACAAAAAAAATGATTTGCATTTGAACTGATTCGTACGGGGGAGGGAGGGAGAAGATTGCTTATAGTTATTAGCGTAATAAAATATTGACTATACGCATAAGGATGCTTTGAAACTTAAGATTTTTGTTGCTTTCCGTCTGTCCTGTTACTTCTTGTACCGCTGTATTTTACCACACTCGGCAGCATAACGGCTGGTTCACAAGCTAACAAACCATGTCACGAGTAGATTCCTTAATTTATTCTCAAGTACATATATCCTGGTTAAATTTGTGACAGCAAGCAAGTTGAATCGGTTTCTCTGACCTAGGCCACGGCCATCGGTGCATGCCCCATGACTTTGCCTTCATATTAACAAACATGTCACATTTTACGTCTCAAGTCACTGATATTGCCGTTAACACGAGCTAACCAGCTATGGATCCGTGTTCCCTGAGCGCAGAACATGCTGTCCCCGCTGTGTCATGAAGTCATGACCAGTTTACTAAATCTGCATGCACAGCATGCCTTCTGTGACTGTGACTTGTCAGACACACTTACGAGCTAGTTAGCTAGTTAACGAAATGTTTTCCAAATTAAAAAAGTATGTTGGATACAAAAAATCCAAAAGTCCTGAATCGGGGCGGTATTATTCGTGCGGTAATTTCCCTGCGTGTTTTACCTGTCGAGCCCGGTGTAAAGCGTCGGCGAAGCCGTCTGCTTTCATTCCGGACTGAGCCACCGAGGCCTGCCCCTGCACCAGCTCCGCCATCATCATCATTCCTACAGCGAAGACCAGTATCTCAAAAAAAGACAAAAAAAAAAGCAGCACGCGCCGACCCAGGAAACGGAAACGACTCCGGAACGAAAAGAACGCTACGTCACAGCGCGGCTTTGCCGCGAGAGTCAAACGCCGGCGAGCCAGCGCGAAGTTCCGTAAGCTGTGCTGCTGCTCTTCCGTTTGCACAGGGTTAAAGAAATGTTAAGCCTTCGTGTTATCTGCAGAAAGTTTCAAATCAACAGTTTTTTTCTCATAAAATAAAATAGATACAGATATATCTGTTAGTTTATTTTGACAAACACAGATTGATGACAAATTGATTCAATACATATCTGAATAAGGCAAATAGGCTAATATTAATTAGTAAGTAATAATTCTCAATCGATTTTTTTGTACCAAAATATATATTTAAAAAAATATTTATTATTATTATTATTATTATTATTATTATTGATGAACACATATTTATTGACTATTCCAAATTTGTACAGGTTGTTAAATGTCACTTATCTTCTATTCTATCGTGTTAGTCTGTGCCTCTCGGGAGCTGCCATCCCAATCTCATAGTACTGCTAAGTAGAGTGACAAAAAAAGGATTGACTCTATTACAATTATTATTCTCATGTTGCGGTCACCCCCAGTTTTATTTGTAGGTTTTGACCGCTAAAATCTGTTTACCATGGATGGCCCTAATAGAAGAACTCCAGCCATAACATTACAACCACCTACCTAATATTGTATAGGTACCCCTTGTGCCACCAAAACAGCTCTAACATGCCGATGCATGGACTCCACAAGACCTCTGAAGGTGTCCTGTGGTATCTGGTACCAAAATGTTAGCAGCAGATCCCTTAAGTCCTGTTAGTTGTAAGTTGGGGCCTCCATGGATCAGACTTGTTTGTCCATCACAAGATAGTATTTGTAAAAGTAATATCCTCATGAATGGTGGGACCCAGGGTTTCCCCACAGAACATTTCCTAGATCATCACACTGCCTCCACCAGCTTGCCTTCTTCCCAGGGGTCAGCATGGGCGCTCTGACCAGTCTGCGGTGACGCAGCCCTATACGCAGCAAGTTGTGATGCAGTGTATGTTTTTACACATTTCTATCATAGTCAGCACAAACTTTTTAGCAATTTGTATTACAGTAGCTCTCGTGGGATGGGACTAGATTGGCTGGCCTTTGCTCCCTATGCAGATCAATGAGCTTTGGGCACCCATGATCCCATCTCCAGTTCACCGGTTGACCTTCCTTGAACTACTTTTGGTAGATACTGACCTCTGCATACTGAGACCACCCCACAAGACCTGTCGTTTTTGAGATGCTCTGACCCAGTTGGTCACCACAATTTGCTCCTTGGCAAAGTCACTCACATTCTTACACTTGCTCATTTTTCCTGCTTCCAACAATCAGTTTCAAGAACTGACTCTTCACTTGCCTAAAATATAATGAAGCCATTGAAAGGTGCCATTGTAACAGGATCAATGTCATCTGTCAGTGGTTTTACGGTTATGGCTGATCAGTGTAACAATTAGCTTTCTTTGTGCATATAAGCCTCCTCACCTCAACAAGGTACCATGCCATTAAGAAGTGGACACTCCAAATGTAGCTTTATTCAGCAAACATTCTCCTTAGATGTTAATGTTAGTTATGTTGTCACATTGTGTGCTAAGACTATCTTGCAGCCTGACAGAATGTCAGAAGGATCACTCCACTTTGATGCCATACCATTGGGACTGGTAGTCAGGGCTTGGGAGGGTATTATTCCTACAGGTCAGTTTCTATGAAATGTGCCCTCCAGGTTGTCCAGAGGCCAAGTAATCACTGGCTAACTGCTTTGATCTTGTATCATTCTTCCTCCATCCTGGTTACTTTTACGATCGCGTTTGCTTTTTTCTCTTTTCTGGAGGCTGCTATTCCTTCCCATTATCGGCCGCCTCTCCTAGCTAATTTCTACTGACAGTCTCCTATTGCCTCGACCTAGCAACAGCCTGGTTAAGCACTTCCTCTGCTTTCCTAGCACAACCTAACCAGACATGGATATTTCTAATCCTCACAGGCGAGTCCGTTTATTCCTGTAGCTCAAACAGCAGTCTAACTTACTCCTGCTTGTAGCCCCTAGTGAAGGACTTTAATGGTAGCTGTAATGCATTCCTCCCAAAACACTGTCGCATCTGAAAGACATCAAGGCAAGCCCAGCCATTTCCTGATGATGTTGCTAGAATTGGTGTATGGTTACAGTGTCATTTCCTGGACTCAGAGACATTCCCATTTACTGTATCTGTGCACAGAAAAATTGCACCAACACTGATTCTCTCAGAACACATCATTGTACATCACTTTTGTATTTATTGCTACATTGTTCAACACAATATAATCTGGGACTTAAATTACATTTAAACGTCTTTATGATTTAACAACAGAAAACCCTGTTTTGGGATCTCATATGAGATTATGGGAGCTCACGTGAGACAATAATTTGGACCTTTTAGAGTACTTTCGCTATAAAAGGAAGGTTTGTGATGGGCCTGTAGCAGGAAAATACGTTGTGATCGTGATTTGTTTTCTTAAGTAAGCGATTGGTATCAGCTACTTTGAACATAGATAGGATTTCACCCTCCTCAAGAGATTTGTTAATCGAAATTGGTAATACACTGCATCAGTGCATATGAGCATCGTTTAATCAGTGAGGTGGGAATGGGACCCAGAGACACACATCCAGTGTACTTATGAAGTTTATAAGAGCTTATCTGTAGCTTAATAAAAAAAATCTTAGTACGCTTGACGCATGGGCGTAAATTATGGAAGGATGGGGGGTTGTAACCCAGTCTTCAAAACCAGTCAATATAACCCCCTGGACCTCCTTAAATGGGTGGAGACCTCAAGCTCCCCAATGCTCAACCCAAAGTTAAGCCCTTGGCTTGACATATCTGGTGAATAAAGTGTTTCTGAGTCTGAGTCTTTACAGAAGGCAGCCATCATGATACAGGTGTTTGTCATGCTGATCTTTTCTGCAGCTGGTGAATTCAGAGATATACTGTTTCTGTTTGAACTAGCCTCATACATCTAATGACCCCCGGAATGGAAGCAGGGAGAAGAAGAAAGCTGCGAGTGTCGACTACTACTTCAGCAGGATAGACACTTTGTAATGGAAACTCTCCAGTGTGAAACGATCTCTAGTTGGCTCCAGCTGTTGCTTACATATGTTGGGAAATGTTTTTAAATTCAAGACTTGGTAGAGAGGAAAGCTGGATTTTGGCATCAAAGACTGAAATTGGTGTGAGGTGTGATTATTACTGCATCTGCAGATGTGTGAGGGCTCAGCAAAAAGGCGATATGGAAAGCAGGTGTCAGCTTCTAGAGGATTCCCAGTATAGCTAAAGCAGGTTTCCTATGACCAGAGGCAGAGGTGAAGGGGTAGTTGATGTGCTACCTAGAATGTTTGCAAGTCAGCCTGAACCAGTGTCATATTTCCTGCCTGTCTTCACCCTGTCCGTCTCAACAGAACTGCCTTTCTGAGGCCCAGGTTTGAAACGCGCTGCTTCAAACTCAAATATAAGGCAGCAATTGAATTAGTCCATACTTCAATATTTCCACTAACTATTGCCTATACCAGTCTATCAGGCATCGTGCAACTGACTTTTGAGTGAAATTTTTATTAAGACAAAGTAAATAAAAATATGTTTCTGCATTTTTGTTGATTCTGTTTTTTTGAAATTCATTTTTTATGCTGCCATCTCTCCTGATATTCATTTCCTATATTCCTGTATTATGACTATAGACTAAGGTGCTTTACCTGGAGCATGTCATCATTCTGTATCATCACGCCATATCATCACTCCTCTTGCACTTCTTCCTTTTAAATAATAGGTCTCCTTCCAATCTTCACAAACACCACCCGTCAATTTGCTAAGAGGCAAGACATATTTAGCAGTCCACTGACATTTTCAGTTATTTCTGAGTGATTATGACAGCAAATAAAAAGCAAAACATTTCATTTTCCTTGTAATTATTGTAACACCTGAACAGGCATGTGTATTTCTGAACTTTAAGCTCTTGGCAAGCTTGCGTTTACCTTGTAGCTTAAACTAAGAAACCTTATGCTGAAAGTTTATGGGAAGAAGCATTAATTCTATGTTTCAGACACTCTAGTGTTTCAGTTAGAGACATTAGTCTACTGTCTTTTTGACTTTGCAAAAATCAGTATCCTTCCTTTTTATCAACTTCTCACTAATTCAAACTTCAGCCACGGTAAAGCTGCATCAGCCACAAGATATCTTGTTACAGAAAACAATAAGAGTAGAGGACATAATACAGCCCCCCCACACAGCCATAGTTCCTTTAGGAAATCAGTTTTCATCATGAATTTCATCTCTAGAATTTGTTGACCAGTGTCTTGAATAACAGGTTTAGAAATGTTTCTGTGAAAAATTTGCTGGGCAGGTTCTCAGCTGCTCTTGTATCACCGTGAATCGTTTCCACTGGGACAGATGTGAATATGGTGCACCTGACTACCTTTAAAAAATCTTGAAGGAAAATATACTCTGGGCCCAATTGAAGCCATAATTGCTGCATAATTGAGGTGGCACTTTGCATCAAAATGCAGTTTCATGGGATATTGTTTCATATCCAGATTTCCTTGTTCCTTCCCTCCCTCACATTCATTAACAGGAACAAAGATTTGATTTCACACTCAAAAGCATGAGTGACAGGACCCAGACCGTGTGGGTGTCACTGTCTAACCACACAACCACCGTAATCCATATCCTGTTTCACTCATCACTTACAGATGATGTCGACTACATAAAGTAGCCGTCTCTGGTTGGAGAATGCTGACATTTGCAAAAAAAATTGTTTTCGTGCACAAATGCAAGAAAGTTTGAATATCAAGTCATTGTCTCTGATAGTCATGAGACATAAGTCTTTTAATGTAACTTACAGTCCTCAGCACAACAGGACGGTCCATGTGACAATGATGTCCAAAAGGCCAACCCTGGTCACCCTAATCTTTCACCCTGAAACTCAAGCCCAGATTGTAGTGCCCGCTTGGCTGCCTTTCCTGCCCACCATTTCCCCTCAGTCAGGCCTGAATTGGCTTGGTGTCGCACACCTGGCCTGACCTTTACCATCAGGTGGCTGATAATGAATCAGTGGGATTGAAGGGAGGGCATACCCAGTGGCGAGGGACAGGGAGTTAGGAGTGTTTAAGGAGGAGCTCAAGGTGTATAGAATTCCCCTCTCACACTAATCGACACAGAACATGACTTGTTTTCCACACAAAGGTCACAGAACCCTTGCCAACAGTCTCCTCCCCTTTATCCTTTATCAGACAACTGATGTGTTCCACGGTCTCGAGCCAAAACACAGTGGCTGTGCCCATGATGTGAAGCCCACAGCACACTCACATTGTCTTCGCTTAGACGAGAACATGGCGGCTGGAGACAGAGAGGGTGTGAGTGTATCTCTCCCTAATATTATGTCTCTGTTGGTTGGCGATCGAAAAAAGGGTCAGAGAACAAGTAAACTCAACATACATTAAAGTATTAACATAATAAGATAGCAAGGTAGATAAAATTGAGTTTGAAACCTGGAGCTCAAAATGGCACACGGAAAAAAAACGACAAAACCTGGAAAGAGATGAGTGAAAAAATAAAGAAGAAAAGATCATTCTTACGATCACTTTGTGGAATATATTACAATTTTCTGTGCAGTTATAATGCATCTACATAGAAATGAGTGCAGAACAAAACATTATTCTAAATAAATCATGGCGTAGGAAAAGGAAGAGACAATAAAAGAGAGATAGGGGACTAAAATTAGTTGTCATAGGTCACTTCCTACAATGACAAGACAAAAAAGGCACTTACAAATGAAAAGAAGAAAATGGTCTCTCTTCTCGTAGGAGATGCACAATTTGGATTTGTCTCCAACATTTTACAGCCGCCCCCCCCCCCCTCCCGTTTATTCATCTATGTATCTGTATTCTAAATGACTCAATTACCCTGGAGCCTGTGGTGAAAATTATGGATGTTTTCCACTATTTGCCTTTCTCTACCGGGACATCAAGACCTCCCCTGCAAACCCCCCCCCCCAAACCCCTCTCCATCTCTTTGCCTTTTTCCTCCCTCCATACATCCCTCTTTTCCTTTTTATTCTTCATCCTCCAGCAAAATGTGAACAGATTACCGTGTGTCTGACTAGACCGGGGAATAATAGATAAATTGGTTTGTTTGTTAGATCCCTTTGCTATCAACTGGCACAGCGTGTCTGTCTGCTGTTCCTCTATTGTCTGCCTTCCATTTCTGTTTATGCTGCCTATGTCAGTGATTCTGCTAAAATCACACAGGGTTGGATTCTAAAGGCATCAATGTAGAAAAATGTCATTACGGTTATATATACGGTTCTGGGAAAAAAAGTGAAATACTGCAACCTGACACTATGGAACTTATGGAAGACCATTAATCCTGATAAATCAATGATAACAATACTACTTAAATAGTTAAATGTATACAAATTTATGGTATGGATTATAAAGTAAGTTTTGCAGTAATTATTGGTAAATATGTGAAAGGGTAGACTTACAAGCTTATGTTTTTCTTGGTGAGCATGAAGGAAGGGCCTCTGCTTGATGTAATATCACACTCAGTGATGCTCAACACCAATTACAGTTTGCTTCTTAAAACTCATCTAGTCGATTTTTTCCATGAGATCAGGCTTTCAGTTCCTTCTACATTAATGAGTAATTGATTGAATGAGCATGTTTTAATTATTATTAAAATCATTAGGTGATCCCAGAGGTTACATAAATTTGTTTAATAAAATTCTACACATTTTTTTTGTTCCTTAATGTTTGTGGTCTTGTATTACATTTTATTAAAATTGTGTAAAAAGCTGAAGTATGATTAATTTAAATAATTTAAGTATTCATTTTAAGCATTGTGCCAAAAAACAACATGAGATTACATTTAAATTTAAATACAAGAATTGTAATCTGAAGATCTATAGCGATATCATATTTTCTAACAACCGAATAAGCAACCAGAATGTAATTGGTTTAGAAGACAACAAGAACGCAGTCTAGTAAACAGCAATTCTCTAGTACTAAGGTCAGCGTAAGTTCTGAATTTGTAATGTATTTGCCCTCTGGTGGTGCAATTGAGAAAGTGCAAGTCTTTTCTCTAGTTTACTGTTGAATGGAATATTCGTATAGAGAAATTACGGATGCTTATATTCTTGATGAGAGGGGGATCATTTATTTAAACAAGCAATAGTTCAGAAGAAGTTTGCAGTCCATCACAGGGCTCACACAGGCAGTCAGGGGCACGAATTAACGCCACGATCCTGTCAGAATAGTGCTGCAGTGCTACCAGAGAGCTGGCGTGCAACTCTGTTCTTACATCTTTAATTTTTAAATTTTGTTTTGTGACATTTGGATGTGTGTCAAACAAAATTCTCAAGTGCTCCATCATTTCCTCATCATGCATTAAAATGTGATTATCCATAGGGAAATTAACATATTATCTAATGACATTTTAACATTTATTTTTCTAAAAGTTAATATGCTGGCTCATCGAGTAACACCGTGATCTCAGCGCTCCAAGTTTACGAGGCTAACTTTGGCCCGAGTGGTTTGGTGTATGGGGTTAGTACTTCATAACACCTAGATCTCCTCCTGGCTATTAACACTTCAAAATCAGCCTGTGGTGTTTGGATGTTTGACCATAATCTCTTCATCCTTCTCTAGATAAAATAATTAAAGGTCCCAAAGGTAAAGTGCCAAATGTTAAAAATACATACATGGGAAAGTATAAAGCCATAAACATCATCGCAGATAATTAAAATGCAGCTTTGTACTCACACCCCCTATATTTAATAGTGCATCAAGTCAGACCCATGAGAAAAACTTCTGCTCATGTAAAAATTAAACTGCTGGCCTTTTACTTGTCATGAACTTGTTACTGTTTCATTCTTAGCTTACTAAGATTGGGGAAACAATGAAAAGCCATTTAAAATGCATCATCAATGAACCCTTGGATCTATAGTACCCATTACAAGTACTCAAGGTATTCTTTTATGACCAATCTATCTTCAGAGCCACCGTTCTTTATTAGATTTTTTTTTGTCCTTGACTTGTGGTACTTTCTTTTTAAAAGCCAACGCACTTTACAGAGAAATGGTTTTTAATGGGATCATTACTGCCTCCCTTTGTAAGATCCACACATTATCTTAATTTTAATTTGGAAAATTCTGTCAAATAATGACCCTGCTATTGTGACTCAGTGCTACATAGGCACAAGCAACAGAGCCCTACAAATCTGCTGATATGTGCATTTACAGAGAAATACAAACACACACCTTGAATTGACCAGTGTGACCACATGGATGTTACTGAACGCCTCCGATCTGTCCTTTTAATGGCAAGCATATTCATTCACACACATTAGACAAAAAAAAAAAGACCGACATGTTTTGACCTAGCTGAAGAAAAGTTAACTTGGCTTGTGACAATTATTGGAAAATAAAACACAATCCAGCTAATGTTTATGGCACGTAAACATTAGTGGCTTATAAGACCGCCACTAAAATACATTTTTATTAACTGCGATCAAAATAACTTTTATCCTCACCATACATGCATCAAAAGATCCTGTTTAAATATACTCAACAGTATGTTTTACCCTTCTAATGGTATTTTTAAATAACAGGCTTTATTTTCAGAATTATTTCTTCATAATAAATATTAAATTACACCATTAATAACCATTACAATAGATAACATCACTACTTCCTTTTGTACTCCCTGGGGAGAATTTCATGTCAAGCTCTGATGTGTATCTACATATATTTTGTGGCAATTATTGATTTGCCCCATCTGCAAACACCTGAATGTTTTCAGCTATAAAGGGCACACTTGCTACTTCTGTTTATGTCATTATTTTCATTTCGACGAGAAAGAGAGAAAAGCGAGAGGCTAAGTGGGGAAGAGTTGAATGGAGGCATGTCAGACGTGCTGCGGACACTCCTAATGCACTCTCCCGGCTGAAGCTTCTACGGCTTTGTTTGAAGTGCTCTTAAAAAAACGTCAGCTTGGCAGGACTCACATATACAAGCCTGCAGGAGGCGTAGGAAATTTTTCGGGAAGCACACGACAGTTTCCCGAACACTGGGCCAATCAGACCAGCGCACCTATAGACTGTATAAAAAGCGGAAATACGTACATATCGTATGAAAAAATAAAAACTTAACTAAACCTGTACCAGCATAAACCTATTCAGTCCTAGTAATTCTGAGCATGGAAAGTGAAGTATAATTTATATTCTTTATTATAGAGAACAGAACAGCCTTAAACTGAAAAGCTACTGTAGGTTCAACAAGTAGAATTTTGTACTTACAATCCAAAGGTCAATGGCTCAAGTCCCAGGGAGCAGACATAAATAGTAACTTTCCTCTACTGTAAGTCGCTTTGAATCAAATGAATATATCTAAAATAACAAGTAATAACTGAAAGTATTGGACTGTGGAAGGCATTATTGATATGTGACACTTTTTAGAATCAAAGACAAATGGAATTACTGCAATTTACAAAATAGCTCATAGAAAAATCTAATGCTTGATTTTTCAATATGAAATTTCAGAAAAAAACAAACATCAACAAACAAAAATCTATTTCTGAATAAACAAAATAGGTGAAAAAGTGTATGGTTGTAAAAAAGAGAGTACGCTGCAAATAATTATTTAAATGACTAATTAATTGCAAATGAAAGATGAATCACAATAGAGTAAAATAGGCTGAATTCACAAGCCAACTGTGAGGCATATTCTGAAAGCCAGCTGGTGCAGAGAGGGTTAAAAAGAGCGTGTTCGACCCAAAAGGTGATCCAGTCTATTACAGAAACAAATCGAAAGACATAATGAGCATGCTTGCAAACAAACTACTGGGCTCTAGGGAAGGAGAGATAGGGAAGTCACAGTCAGGAAAATAAATATATTGATTGAGATAAACTGGGTTGCATTACTGTTACTCTGGGCGCTTTGTGTATGTGGAGGGAACTGAACGGCAAGACAGATGCTTATAGGTTAGAGATTTGCTGAGCTCCGACTGAAATCCTGTCAGGTCTGCGCTCTGTTGCTTCTCATGCCTCTCTTGCCTCTTGTGCCTCTCTTGCGTCTCGTGCCTCTCCCATGCATTCCTGGCAAAAAAGGGGTGACCAGAAAGCTGGTGTCTGAACCACTGATGGATGAAATGAATGGTGGAAGACAGAAGAAGGAGTGGCATTTCAGTTTATTGCATCCAACTTATTCTGTTAGACAACATCACAGTGGTAGTTAATCTGATATGCTTTGGTAACTTTAAAGAGAATTGTAAAAAGTTATTGATTGATTGTTCCCCATAGGAAAGAACATCTTAAGTACGACAGTGGGTGACCAGTGTAACAGGAGATGTGGACTGAATAACTAAAATCATTAACCCCTTCAGATGGGTGGCATTAAGCTGGCAAAATATTTCTATTTTTCCATCAATTATTCATCAGTCACGCCCTAAACAAAGAGCATGGCTTTTGGTCATAATGGCCCCCCCATCTGTTTATAGATCTGGAACAGAATGACACAAGAGCCCTTTGACATGGACGTCGAGCCCTCATGAGTGTGGGACAGCCCCAACGGCTGAGTTCGAAATGCCAGAAGTAGAGTTTCTTCAAATGAAGACCTAACCCTTAAAATAGAAGACACATTGTTGACCAGGCTTTATATATTGCTACCACAGAATTTACTACAACCACTCTACTGTTTTGATCCATTTCCTTCTGTTTATTCATCATTTATCTCAGCCTGAGTCACCCTCACACCGTATAAAAGTTTGTGCTGTTGTATCACCTGTTTCATGTGTGCAAGGCCAACCTTCATTCATTTTATCCGTAATTGCCCTTCCTACCCTCTGAAATTCCCAGATGTCCCACTTGACACAGTGCGGTGAGTCATGCAAGGCCACACTGATGCGGTTTCTTAATATCCTTAGCAAATCTATACTGATGTGCATCGCTGCTTCCATAAAACTCCATAAAATCACGATGAGGCAGTGTTCAGATGACATGAGGCTGCCCTCCAGAACAATTAGCATGTAGCACATTTGTCACAGGAAACCTCTTCCTCTCCTGTTGCTCAAGCTACACAACAGACTTGCTAAAAACAGATTAAATAGAATACAGGACAATGTATTCTGATTTTGTTTGGACCCAGGCCTCTTTCGTCAGCCTCAAACAGCACATGTAGAGCTGTCAGGAGCAAAGCAGTGTCACTTTCCCCTCCCTGCACAGACAAACACAGAACATGTCACTGTGAAGGACTCCTCAACTCACTGTTCCCCAGTACAGACGCCAAATCATCTTACTTACATTTGGGAGAACTGTCATTAGGCAGTGCATAGTAAAAACAGTCATCAGTGCTCCAGGACATTCAAATCACCACAGATCTAGAAAGTGCCAGAAAGAAAAATGGCAGCCTCCTCAAAAACAAACTCAGGCTTATTCATCACAAACACTGGCTCTTATCTTAGATCATAGTGATAGAGGGGCTCAAGAAGGTTACTGTGGAGAAGAGGGAGCCTGGCCACATACGAGGCGAGAGCTGGGCGTGGGAAATCAGAAACTTCAACTCTGACCCACCTGGTGACCAGGTGAGCAATCTGATGAGTGGTAATGGAGAGGGGACGGGGGTGCAGATAACATCTGCCATGAGGTGGAACTAGGTGGGTGCAGTGAGAGCGGAGAACATTGGGATACTGTCAGGGGTTCTGAAGGGTCCAGGAGGTGGAGATCTTCTGATCCAACAGTTGCTGACCCCAACATTGCTCTCTTCCCCAGCAGGTCCTGTAAGGTCAAGGACAGGGGCATTATATTCCTGATCTTCCACGGTCATTATTCAACTCAAACCAGGCCTTTAACCCTGGATCAACTGGGTGAAAATTCTATCAATGCCGATGTCCAGGCTGCAGCTTTTTCCAAGATGCAAACACTGCTTGCCTTTCATCTGTTTTGTGACTGTGTGAGCGTACTTCATTACCATCCAACAACAGTGTGTGATCTCATTGGTTCTTCAACAAATTTTGCACTGGGGAGTCTTTACACAAAAGCCGCCAGGCCAAAGCTGAGTGTCGTGGTCCCACCTCCCAGGATGCTTCTCTACATGCACAGCACGAGGCCCAGTGTAGGCCTGAGGGCTTGGGTTACAGGTGACCAACAGTGAGGTTCCCTAATTGGTATTTGACCGTCTGTGGTCATTGTTCAGGGTCCTTTGTGGAATCTGATGTTCAGCATGGAGGTCAACAAGCCATGGACCCCTACACCGGCAGGTCAGCTGGGATTGAATAACCACAGGAAGTCTGCTCCTTCTGTTTGAGAATCCTCTTCTCCTTCATTTCGCTTCATCTCCTGTCCTCCCACCACTAAATGTAACCCCTTTGGAGAATGCATTTTTTCCATTACATATTTAAGAGATTTTTTTTTACCAGCCTACAGATTTGGTGGGTCAGAAGGCTAACAGTCCTTAGCAGCCCTGAATAGATACTGAAGTTAACAGTGTGACAAACCATTCCTATTGCCAGTTAACAGATGAGGTATGGTTGATATTCATTCAGAATGCTTATAATCTCCATAATAACTGATTGAAATCACAGTTTATAAGCAGTGATTTTTTAAAATAGTGACAAAACAGACTAACATTTTGCAAATAAATTCAGCATTAAGCAGAAGTTGGAATATGAATGGATGATGTATAAGTTCTACCTCAAAATCTACAATACTATTTTTTAATAAGTAAGAAATGAGAATTCATTTCATTCAAGGCATTTCAATGAAGTTCTCAGATTTATAAATTATTCTGATTAGGTCCTAAAAAAGCATAGTAAGAACCCCTAGTTTGTATTGTAAGACTTGAATAAATGTCTTGTACAATAACTGTTCTTAGATTTACAATGCACTTTTCTACATCAATCATGTATTCAATAATATGCAATAAGATTTTTGTAATAATCAGTCATATAATACACCCATTTTCGATTCACTTATCTTAATGGGGGCAGTTTTCCTGGTTTCCTTTATCTATATGTATATAGATGACCGCTCATCTTCATCCCTGCTTTAAGCTGTTCCATCAAACAGAGAAGTGAGTCATGAACATGCGTTTAGAGCTACTGCTGCTACGTAGCGGATTGTGGACACAATGAAGGCAGCAGAAGTATCCAAACACAATGGCTCTCTTTGTGTGATTTTCGAGAGTGAGAGGAAGAGAGTTTCAAAGTAGAAGAAAGTGGTTAAATTAGGTGTTCTTTCCGTGACAGCTTAGCATCTTTATCTTCCCTGTGAAATGGGGGGAGGATTCCCAGTGGAGATTCGCAGAAGTCTAGTGGGGTCATTAATGAGGGATGATTGATGTTGGTCAAGCATCATTACTTCCCTGGTTTTATGTCCCAGTTTCAAAGCAGTTCTAAACATCAGTCTGACAGGTACCTCTGTAAGCCAAGTTTAGGAGGGAAAAAGGCCAATTTTCACTGAAACCGAATAATGTCTTTCTCTGGAGGATGATGTTATCTAAGAATGTGAACATTATGTCACTTTGGTTGAAGCAGGCTTGAGTGGAACTCTACTGCATTGCTTATCACATCAATTAAGTGCCAGTAATACAATGTTGTGAAGTTTTATATAGCGTAGCAGAACCTATATAAATGTATATACAGCCATGGAAAAAATTAAGAGACCACCCTATATTATTAAATAAATCTGCATTTTTAAATCCTGGTTCTGCTGGCAGAAGGCTACACTGAGCAGCAGGTTGGATCCAGGTTCAACATTTCTAAGACAGCAGTGCACAAGAACAGGGTGAGGCAGGACACACTGGGAACGACCAGAAACCAGCCAGGTAAAGGGTGGAAGAGACATTCGAATGCCAGAGATGACCGTTAACTTATCCGACAGTTTCTCATGAGTCGGAGGATGACATCAAGTGACCTTGAAAAGGAACGGGGAACATTAAGTGCAGGTGTGAAGTGCACTGCTAGGATAGTTTGTATCAGGCTCCTAGAAGCAGGACTGAAGACCATAAAGCAAATAAGAAGCAGGGAAGAGCCAGGCTAGAGTTTGCAAAAAAAGTATATTATTCACAGACACACACCCATAAATTGAGTGAAACAAAAAATTGTGCTGTGGTCTCTTAATTTTTTCCGAGGCTGTATGTGTCAGGACATTTATTGACAAATGTGGGAGCTGTCTTGTGTGGTATCATTGGACTTGATTAATAACTGCTGACCACACTAACCAGAATGTTGCTCCTGTCTTGCAAGTAAAGCAACATCTGCGAACTCAACCCCCCTTCCTGAAAACAGGGTGACTGCTACATAACATGCAGCCACAAGCTGACAGGGATCACTAGGTTACTGATTAGGGCTGTTTTTATTCCGTACCTCACAACTCTAATAACTCCCTATCCACAAGTCTAATAACTGGAAATGACATTGAATAAGTTCCAGTATATATATATCCATTGTTATTTGACTGAATTTCATTTTTGTATGTATGTTACACAATGTCGTGCTATGGATTGTTGACATCTACATATAATAAAACATCAGAACATATAGTGACTCTGCATATAGCCCCCCCTTAAGGCCCCAACCGACCCCCTACCCCTCAGCCCAGCCTAGGTCCATGCAGGTCACGTGACCAGTCAGCGCACACCTGCTGAGTCCACTCACATCTGCACCAGATTAGCCTTTTTCCTTCCACTAGAGAAGACCCATTTCATCTGAAATGGTCCCATCACTTCCGCTACAGCTCCTAGGAGATTGCCTATCGACCAGGCCTGACCCCTCGCGATTCCCTCCTTCTTCTGGAACACATGCGATGCAGCTGGCCAATGGTTCCCCCCACCTCCCCGGCATCAGACAACTTCCCGGCCAGACTGAGCCAGTCACCGTAGAGTGAATTGTAAAAGTCAAGGGTTACCACCCATCCCCCCCCCTCTTGTAAGTGATAATAGAATCATGCCGCAGTATGACATGTTAGTTTACATTATCATACTACTACCAAAAATCCTCAAGCGGATCCTTCAGATTTTCTGGGCAATCACTGCTCATTCAACAAACATAGTTTTTCCAAGCGCTAATTGCAAGGTTTTTAACATTCTTTAACATATTTGAGCTGGTAATGGTTAAACCTGAATGGATCGGCTCAGATAAGTACTCTTAAAATACGCAGAATGTTATTACGTAAAAGTAATTGAATGTAACACTTGATTTTTAACATTTATAGTTCTGTAGTCACAGAATTTCCTTTGTGATGTAAAATGGCACCATACAAGGGTTAAAAGGAATTTTAATGGCTTTGTGCAGAAATGTACAGTATACCAAAGAGAAAATATCGAAATGTCGATGAACAGGAACAAAATACAATAACTGCCATTAAATTACAATGTAAGACTATGTAACGTTAAAGTAAGGTGTGCAATGTGAATTTCAACAAAGTTTAATTGAGAATCTCCACAGGACATATTAACTGATACGAATGAACCACCCTTACAATTCTATTAAATTACTGCCTGAAATGAAATAAACATTTGTAACAAAACACTGTTATTGTTTATTTTGCATACTTCCAGAACCAGAATTCACTTAACTAACTCTTGCACAAAACATGTGAATGTAAGTTAATTTAAAAATTGGCAGTAGAAGGAAAATATACGCAGTACTGCGTCAACATATAGATACTGATGTAAATTGTTGCAAATTTGTCACAGATTTTAAGTTGTACTAGTAGAATAAAACACTAAACCCTCTAGATAGCTGTGCTCTTATTGACTTCAGAAAGTTCCCAATGCTCACCCAGTCAGGGACACAGTACTATAACAACCCCCTGCCATTTAATTGCCTTATTTTAATTCTATTTATTTCTACCTTCTAAGGAACAGGTCAGGCTCTCACAAATTCATTTTGCAGGAGTTCTTGTTTTCTTGGCGCAGCTTAACATGACGAGGCACTCGCAATTTCTCTTTATTACCCTCGACGTTTGCGCTGCGTGAACGAAATCAAGGACAGAGAACAAAACAGCAGTTATGAAAATGACAGCCGTACAGTGCAACCCCCTCCTCTTCATCCTCAGTCCGATCGAAACAAAGGCTGTTTTCATTTCATCTTTTTTATGATGTCCGTGTCCGAGTTTTTTGGTCAGAGGCAGGAGAAAGAACAGCGGGTACCAGGAAACATTTCTCTCTTTACCAGTAAGACCATACAAAGTAAGACATTGAAAAAAGAACGGGAAAAAGAGAACAGAGAAAAAAGGTTGGGTTTCCATCCCAGCGTATGCCTGACGATGTGTCCTTCAGACTCACTTAAACTTCTCTCTGCGGACAATGGCTGCCATAGAGGGAGGCTTTTTAAGCAGATGTCTCTAACAAGAACCACCGAAATGACATTGCTTGAATGTTTTTTTTATCCCTCTTAATTTCCTCAAATCATTAGTGGGGGCTGCCTAACCTCCACACCTCTTCTCATATTGCATACAGAAATGTTTAGGTACAAAACAAAAAAATCTCTCAAGGATCAATGCAGATTGCATAAGTGATTTGGTACTGAATAAGAAAGAATACTGTCAGAAGTGAAGTGACAGAATTACGAAAACAAAACAGCTGCCCCCAGCCCTCTATAGTAAGGGATTAAAAATTTGACCAGCAGAGCGATGCTTCTCCAGCTTGACTGGAAGAGGCGCTGGCCTGCCTTTGGCGATGCCCCCTCAACCCCAACCTAATCATACCTGATGGCCACACCGGGAAATTAGAGTTCTAGTTTGAAGAGGGAAGTCAAAAAATTTTATGTCAAATGCTATGAATGTGAAGTATATTGGTAGTCGAAGAGACGGTCTCTTGCTGCAACTGCTGCTGTAACTACCAAAAAGGACCCTGATAGGACTGTTTATGCTATAGTTCATATGACTGTTTATGATGCAATAGTATATGTGACTGTTCATGATGACATGGTAGGTATTACTGTTTATGATGCAATAGTATATGTGACTGTTCATGATGACATGGTAGGTATTACTGTTTATGATGCAATAGTATATATGACTGTATATGATGCCATGGTACATATGGCTGTTTATGATGCAATAGTATATGTGACTGTTCATGATGACATGGTACGTATTACTGTTTATGATGCAATAGTATATGTGACTGTTCATGATGACATGGTAGGTATTACTGTTTATGATGCAATAGTATATATGACTGTATATGATGCCATGGTACATATGGCTGTTTATGATGCAATAGTATATGTGACTGTTCATGATGACATGGTACGTATTACTGTTTATGATGCAATAGTATATATGACTGTTTATGATCCAATGGTACAAATGACTGTTTATGATGCCATGGTACATATTGCCACTTATGGTCCCATAGTACATGTATGACCATGTATGGTGCCGTGGTATACCATGGATTTGGTATGTACTACAGTATCCTAAACAGTCATATGTATAGCTCCCATAGTACATATGACTGTACATGTACATATGTTCATGATCCGATAGTAGGTATGGCCATTTATATCCTGTATACGTATGACTGTTTAGGATCCTGCAGTACAGGGGTCTTCAAATCTGTCCCTCAATTGCAAATCCAGGCCTTGTTCTCTGTTCTACCAGGCAATTAGTTTAATAATTACTGATTCTGATTGGCCACAGGGCCTCACACCTGGCTCACGGGTAAAGGCTGGAAAATCAGCAGGGCTCAGACCTTGAAGACCATGATTTGAACAGCCCTGCTGTAGAACATATAGCCATCTATGACCCGTAGTATACGTATGACTTTATAATGCCATGGTACATATAACTGTTTATGATCTTGTGGTACATATGCCCATCTGTGGCCCAAAGTTCATTTGACCAGCTATGACTGTTGTCAGATACATGGCTGCTTCTGGGAAACATATTCATATAACTATCAATCAAAGAGCAATAGTCCATGATCTGAATCAAGCCCATTTCTCAACCAAATCCATCGTAAAACTATTGCCGCTAACAGGTTTGGGTTCCCATGGCAACACCAGAGAGCACAGACAATGTCTTTTTTGACAGCGCCTGTCATCAGGGGAGTGCGAGCTGAAATGTTTCCAGGACTTACGAATCGTAACTCATTTCATTGTGGGCCTAATTGTTGAATAACACAAAAGAAAGCTTCTTCACTGCATCTGCAATTAAAAGCATAGTTACATACAGAACACATTCATGGAAAAACATCTTTGGAGGTATCCCGTACAACTAAGGTATATTTTAAAATACACCGTTTTACCATTAACTACTCATTATGATCTGAATCTGTCGCCTGTCAGTGAAGCTTCATCGTTAATAGGAGGCTGAGTTTGCACCTCTGATGCTGGCCTGCTTTGGACACGGTTTTACCATAAGGCTCAGTGCTCCCTCCTCAACTCTGCTCTCCGTTAATGTGATGGCTGCACCTCCAGAGCCCCATTCGTCAAAATACAAAGTTTGTGAATAGTCGCCCCCCCCCCCACAAACAGTAGAAATGATCACTTACTTAACCAAATCCCCTATACCTCTCCCCCAAGATGTCATTGGACCTGAATCAACAGGTCTGTAAAACATTTAATTGATTGATTTTATCTGAATTATTCTTGTTGCATTTTAAATGAATTACCCATATTTTAAATTAGTTACCAACTATTCCACAGATACAATGGAATGGAACAGAGCTAGTTAAATAATAATAATAATAATAATAATTTCAACACCAAATCAGCTTTATTTGTGTATTCTGTTATTCACAAAAGTGAAAATATAGGACTTGTGTTTATTAAACTGTCTTTGTTAGTATTATTAATTTAGACTTCATGTTAAAATAATGGTAATGAATGTTATCAGAGAGGGTGAGTTGGAGGGCCCCACTGAGTTTTTTTTTCTTAAAAGCCCCCAAGAATTGCCTCTGCATAATCCTCGCCCCAGTCAGTATTTCTTAACTGTATGTAACAAGCTTTACTGTTTGTTTACAGTTTTGTTCCATCTGTTCCTGCGGTTTGCCAGACCTTGTTGGGCTCTGACCCCAGGGACCGGAGTGGGGGCTTCTTGGTTCTGACGCCACAAAAGCTGGGAGTCTTAGGTCATCGCCTCTGGGGTCTCTTTATTTGTTTGTGTCCCATCCATCCCCCTCCTTTTTCATACCCCAGGGCCAGTCATTCCTATAGGTGACATAGGCAGCCGCCTAGGGCACCAACTTACGAGAGGGCGCCAACTTGCCAGATAATTCACTTTTCCTTGGATGGGGGGGCACCGGCAGTGATGTTCGCCCTGGGGCACCACATCATCTACACCTGGTACTTTCATATCCTAGCATGTAGCTCCTTTGGCCAAATGCACACTTAAGAAGACCACAGTTTAGGCCACTTGTACATGATGCCCTGATGATGGCAGCTAGTGAAGCAAGAGAGCAGGGACCCCCTTAGGGACCCCCTCAGGGACCCCCTCAGGGACCCCCTTACTCAGCTTCCAAATCCTGTGTAACATCAGTACACTGACATTATCAGCTCACAGGCACATTCTGAATCAGTTTGAAATGGAGGCCTGCTTAAACTATGGGATGTTAAAAACACCTTGGGAACAAGGTTAAACTGCAGTTGGTTTACTTGTGGTGAAAATGACAGTGCGCTAGGAAGGTCATCTGACATTTTTGTCACACACAGACCTTACAGGTTGTACCCGGTTGCTGAGACTTTGTGAAGGCTGGCCCAGAGCATATGCTCGACATTACAGCGGAGCTGAACGGGTACAGTCTCTCACAGTCGGCACAGAAAAACACCACACAATCAGTACAGAGCACTCACAGCGTTCCAGCATCTCAACCTCTATCTTTTACTATTATTATGTCCATTAATATTATTAAATGAATTTCAAGTTCACAAACATGACACTCGCAATATCATGAAAGGAGAGCACATAATTAAGCATATCAATGCAGACGTAACAGACACAAAATTGCAGATTCAAGTCTTTCATAGTTCTGTCCCTCAAAAGACAGTAAAAAAAATAAATTCTCATTAATGGCATTTAGTATTTATCTGTTTTCCTGAGCCTTCTCCATTCGAGCTAAAGCTACACGCCTTTCAGGACCTGGCTAACGGTGAATAGAGTCGTATGTACTGTCATGCTCAGGTGTAGCTGCCGTGCCCTTCGCCGCTCTGTTTCCTCTTTATGAATTACTGAGGGCCCCTCAGGACACTCCATCCTCGCTTATGCCATCCATTCATTCATATAGCTGCTTTGCCATGAAAGGGCTCCTTTTGTGGTGAAAGGTTTGCTAATGTAACATGGCCCCGCGTTACAAACTCAGGAGAATGCTTAGAGGGTCACGTAAAAAAGACCGAGATACGCTGCCATTATATCTGTTTCTGTTAGAATAATGTTATAGGTTACGAGGCTGGAAAATAGGCAAAACTGGCCCACTGCTTCCTTTCCACTATGCTTTACTGAAATCACAATTTTCTCACACACGTATATAACAGCTATTTCTAACATATAAATATATGGATCATGCACCAATTAAGAAATATAATAATACAATTTTTAGAATATGCAATAAAATTAACAAAAATGTTCAGGAGTCAGAGGTAAAAATTCACAATGCTTAGAAAGAACCAAAAATATTCTACTGACCTCCTATTTCAATCCTACACACAAAAATAATCTTTACCAAAAAAAAAAAAACACAAATTATAGCAGTAGCTCTGAACGTGTAAGGTGATACGTAACGGCTCGAAAATGTGAGCGATTTCAGCAGATTTCAAATGCAACTCTCAGAGGAGTCAAAAATTACAAGCATGTGGCTTTCAGGCAGGACAGCACTACTGACCATCTTTCTGCTGAGTTACCATGGTTAAAAAAAATAAGTCTTACTCCCCCCACCCCACCTGCACGGCCACGAAACTGCTCTCCGACAGAAGAGGCTCATATTGTGAAGAGTGTTTTCCTTCCCCTACAGCTCCGAATACACAAGTGTGGCTCCCAGTGATTGAGATACTCAACTCAAACAATGTGCAGCCGTAAGTCCAGCATCAAGCACACGCTGCCACTTTGCCGCAGGAGAAACAAGCCATTTCAGACTAGTTTAATCTTTTTCTTTTTCCAAATCTGGATGTTTTTCTCTTTAAACTCCCCCTTTCCCTTTATTTTCAATGAAACCTCTTGCTTTTATTCTTTCGCTTTTCTTTTTAATGTGTGCTTCCTGTTCTTCTCCTTTCTCCTCTTCAGCGTGTCTGCGCTCTATAATTACGGTAGTTTATACCCACTGCGCTGAGGCGCTGCTGTCCTCGGCTCGGGCTCGCCGGTGTCCCAGCGGCTAATGTGACACTGTCACTCAATGCTTTTAAAAAGCCCTGCTGTAGAAATCAGAAGGCAGACACTGGAAGTGAGGGGAAGGAGATGGAGGAGCCTGAGAGCAGATACCATGAGTGGCCAGGAGACTCACGCTCTGCTGCCCCAGAAAACTTTGCCCACCCTTCAGGCGTGCTGTGTTGTTTTTGCATTTATCTCCTTTGTCCAAACCATTCTGGTACTAAATACAAACATCTGCATCCTTATAGATTGAAGCTGTATAATTTTTTCCTTCATTAATTTCATTGATTTCAATGCCACAAGTGCTGTAAAACCTTTAGGGATGGATTTGAGGACACAGGTGGTATTGACAGGACCAATGGGAGGTGTTGGGGGAGTGTTTCTGTTAATTCCCACAAATACAGTTTGTACAGGATGTAGTGATGTCACTGTCAGTGCACTGCCACAAAGTCAACGAGAACCCTCACGCTAAGAAGGTTCACAGAGAACTTCTGTCTTACTGGACTATTCTGTCATTTCCGGATTTGTTCCATGTCTTTCCAAACCATCCTGTTTCTTTACCAGCCATACTCCCTCGTAGTATAGTGTTCCACGTCTGTCTAGACCATTCGACACTGGTGGCCAAAATTGTGGGAACACTTACAATTTTTAAAGATTGCAGAACTTTATTCCAGTAACTCCAGTTACATATTTAATTGTCCAATGAATGATATTTGTAACATTCCTTGATTTTTTCTAAACATTACTGCCAGTATTCGTGTAGTAATTTTTAAAGCGTATTGCTAAAAATGCTACGCGTTTCCACAGTTTACGTCTTATCACACTGTTCCATGTGTTCCATGCCTTTCCGGGCCATTCTGTTTCTTTCCAGACCATGCTGTGTCTTACTATAGTATCATACTATTTCAAGTCTTTCTAGACCATTCTGTCTCTTACCAGACTATTCTACAGCTAATATCACATACTGAGCCACACAAGCTCAACATGTCACTCCCATACTGTGATGTCCCATTAAGTTGCAGTAAATGTCAGCCAGGCAGAGGAACCCCCCCCCCTCCCCTCGCTTCTTAACTAGTAAGGATTGTGCTCCTGTTCCAAAGCCAGTCTCTCATCTGGATGTTAGAGGCATCAGGAGACACATATTGAAGCAGGTTGTTAAGCATATGGGGGCCTTACTGTCCCAGCCCAGAGGCAAGAGAACTGTGGCCCTTGGGTGGGTTCAGTATTACAAAGCGGGGGGGGGGGGGGGACAGCCATGGAAAATTACAAGGAATTAAACATATGTTCAAAGACACATGTCAGCACTAATGTCAGCTTAATGTCAGCATTGTAACCGCCAATGAAGCAGGCCAGACTGCCTTATCTGATAATACACAGCTTCACTCATATCAATGAGTTTCCTTATCCCACAGATTAGGAACAAAACATTAACCAAAGGCTCTTGTTTAAATCCACTTGCAGATCAAGTTGGTGTTAATCCTAAATAAACATTTCAGTGAAAATATAATCCGTCATGTGGCCAATCTGTACGCCGAACATGAACTCATGTGATAATAGCCAAGCATATACATGTCAATGCATTTTTCACGTTGTGTCAAAAATATGTATCCCTAAGGTAATTAATGATTAATGGAATTTTATGTCCTGGCATATTTTTCTGTTCATTTGAATTATTGCACCTCGAACACAGTAAATATTGTTGACATAAGAAATGCAGAGAATCGGAGGAAGTGGCACAGTGGCCAGTGAAGCAGGCAGGGTACAGTGCGGGGACCCGGTAATGGCTTTGAAGTGTAGCAATGAGTTCACAAAGGACACTGTACACAATGAGCAGAGCGGTGGGAGAGGAAACCCAATGCCTTTTTTCTGAGAAGGGGGATAATGGCAAAGCAAGAGACCCCCCTCCCCCCACCGCAACTTTCATCCTGGTGCCCCCAGTGATCCAGCTCACAGGGGAGGTTTAAGTTCTTAAGCTACCCCCCCTTCTCAAACCTCCAGCACCCCCCCCCCCCCACACACACACACACACACTTTTCACACATATGCCGCTCTACGCACCCAGATGCGTCTGCCGGCTCTCTATCTCCAGGTGAGGCTCACCTTCCCTCCGTGAGTGACCCTGCCGCGCTGGGCTGACGGACAGCTGGGACCGGGCCCCAGGACGGCCCCCTCAATGGGCAGCTTTCACTCCCCACATCTGTCCCATCCTGCAGCCTGGTCCTCTCCCTCACCTTCTGATGTCTCCACGGGCCACAGATCGCCCCAGGACAGCACTAGAGAACAAAGTTGAGAAAGCTGAGACATGCCGCCATGTTACCATCCAGAAAAGTACCATCAAGACAAATGTTTGGTGAAGTTTTTATAGTATGGATGGAGGAGAACTATATCAGCGTTCAGAGAAACAATGCCTGGAGAAGCCAAATACCTCTGGCACAGGAACTCTCGTTCGTTACTGGTTTGGACTCGCAGGAGTAACTTGAATGACTTTAACCTTAGTCACCCCTGCCCCCAGACAGCCTTTGTGCGCCCCCCCGCACAGTGCACGGCTCATCCCACAGCCCTTTGGTCCCTTTTGGGTTTAATTACTGCGGCTCTATAATCAGCCCCTAATAGGTGAAATCCTATTATGTGGATGAAGGGGAGAGCATCGGTAGCCAGTCCGATGGGATTAAAACACCTGAGCTAAACCTTAACCCATATGGATACGGGTCCACCATCCGAGCCTGGTTTAAAGATCAGCTGGTGACTAAGCCCCCCCAGTTAAAGGAAAAAAAAAACAGGTTTCATCCACAATGAGAAAGGAGCTAATGCAAGTGGATGGCAAATGAAATGGAAGCTGACTAATAATACAGCCAACCAACCCTCCATTATAAGACAGAGGCTTGACACATCCACCCATATAGGCCTTAACCGGCAATTAAATGTCGCCAAAAGGTGAACAATAAATATAACAACAATAGTTATTATTACAATCATTATTATTGTTCTTGTTGTCATCACCTCGTTGTCCTGTTGTACTTTTATTAAGGGTCCAAAGCACGTAGTGCTATGGAACCTTATTGTTTTTATTATTATTATTATTATATTAGGATTACTAATAGTAATAGTAGTAGTACTACTACAGAAAAATATATTAAATCAAGCACTTGCAAAATGAACACTGTCCATCCATTGAGCAAACCAGTGCTCAGCTCCAGTCTGTCCAGCTCAGCATAGAGCAGGATGGCTTCTCCACAGGCACCTGAGGCCCAGGAGAGGCACGGCTGGATGAACGATAAAGTGTAGTAACAAGAAAACACCATCTCATACAGAAAAAAACACCCACATGTATTTGTGCCCATGCGCACAGACACATATGCACACACAGAAAGGAGTCAGAAGGGTGGGAGGGAACAGTCAACTGCCCATGACAAAAAAGATCCCCCTTCAAGCTGACGAGCCGCCCTGTGGTTCAGCACTCGCCCCTCTCAGTGCAGCGCTAAAAGGCAGCTGTCATTATTGCCCCGCTGTGGCGCAGATGAGTCCACTCCACTCTGGGACCTGCCGTGAAAATCTGCAGCTTCCCCATGGCTGAGAAGCGCTCGGTGCGGTTAAATGACAGGGTAGGGGCCCCATGGCCGCCCAGCTTCCAGGGGCCCGGCCTCTAGCAACCCTGCAATTAACACACCGCTGCGTTGTAAGGGCCAGAGGAAAAGAAGGATGAGCACCGGCGGGGGAAACGAATCAAAGGAGAAATGAAGTAGTGACACAAAGCAGGCATATAGGTGTCTTAAGTGGAGGATCAACCACTCGGGTGGAGGAGGATGAAGAGCAAGAGAGGGTCTGCTTTGGTGGAGGATGAAGAGCGAGAGAAACTGGTTTGGTGGAGGATGAAGAGTGAGAGAGATGATGCTTTGGTGGGGGGTGAAGAGAGAGAGACGTTCTTTTTTGGTGGAGGATGAAGAGCAAGAGAAACACTGGTTTGGTGGAGGATGAAGAGTGAGAGAGGCTCTGCTTTGGTGGAGGATGAAGAGTGAGAGACGTTCTGCTTTGGTGGGGGATGAAGAGTGAGAGACGTTCTTTTTTGGTGGAGGATGAAGAGCAGAGCAGAGCAGGCTCTGCTGTAGTGGAGGATGAAGAGTGAAAGAGCCTCTGCTTTGGTGGAGGATGAAGAGCAGGAAAGGCTCTGTTTTGGTGGAGGATGAAGAGAGAATGAGGCTCAGCTTTACTGGAGGATGAAGAGCAAGAGAGGCTCTGCTTTACTGGAGGATGAAGAGCAAGAGAGGCTCAGCTTTACTGGAGGATGAAGAGTGAGAGAGGCTCAGCTTTACTGGAGGATGAAGAGTGAGAGAGGCTCTGCTTTACTGGAGCATGAAGAGCGAGAGAGGCTCAGCTTTACTGGAGGATGACGAGTGAGAGAGGCTCAGCTTTACTGGAGGATGAAGAGTGAGAGAGGCTCAGCTTTACTGGAGGATGAAGAGTGAGAGAGGCTCAGCTTTGCTGGAGGATGAAGAGCGAGAGAGGCTCCGCTTTACTGGAGGATGAAGAGTGAGAGAGGCTCAGCTTTACTGGAGGATGAAGATTGAGAGAGGCTCAGCTTTACTGGAGGATGAAGAGTGAGAGAGGCTCAGCTTTGCTGGAGGATAAAGAGTGAGAGAGGCTCTGCTTTACTGGAGGATGAAGAGTGAGAGAGGCTCAGCTTTACTGGAGGATGAAGAGTGAGAGAGGCTCTGCTTTACTGGAGGATGAAGAGTGAGAGAGGCGCTGCTTTACTGGAGGATGAAGAGTGAGAGGCTCTGCTTTACTGGAGGATGAAGAGTGAGAGAGGCTCAGCTTTACTGGAGGATGAAGAGTGAGAGAGGCTCTGCTTTAGTGGAGGATGAAGAGTGAGAGAGGCTCTGCTTTACTGGAGGATCAAGAGTGAGAGAGGCTCAGCTTTACTGGAGGATGAAGAGTGAGAGAGGCTCTGCTTTAGTGGAGGATGAAGAGTGAGAGAGGCGCTGCTTTACTGGAGGATGAAGAGTGAGAGGCTCTGCTTTACTGGAGGATGAAGAGTGAGAGAGGCTCAGCTTTACTGGAGGATGAAGAGTGAGAGAGGCTCTGCTTTAGTGGAGGATGAAGAGTGAGAGAGGCTCTGCTTTGAGCTTCTCCCCCCACATTGCTTTCCTGTGTTGAAGACCTTCTGAGGATGCTTGTCAACAAACACAAATGTTAAAAGTACGGTGATTGCAGTGCTGAGTTGAGTTGAGCAGAGGTGATCAAACTCTGAAAATGCATGTGGCAAGAGAACTGTACACACACACATACACAAACACCAACACTGACAAATGACATCGTCCACGATCAATTCGCCTCTACCTATTTACTCAAGCACACCTCTTTTAGTCCACAGAGCACTCTCTCAGGGAATTTCTAAGGGGGAAATCAAGGTAACAGCACTACCCATCCAGGGAGACATAACAAGTCCGTGTCACCAGCTGACTAGCCCTCCTAATGACCATCGCTGTAAATAGGTGCCCCTTAACAAAAACGTGAAAAGAATCGCTGCAGCATGAGCAAAAAAAAAAAAAGAAACACTGATCAACAGGCCAACCTCAAATACCAAACTTAAGTCCTCTCATTTTCAGGAATTACTCTTTCAGCCAGGTTCTCTGTGGCTTTGCTAAATGGTGTAAGCTTATCCCTAAGGGCAGGTTACACCTGAGGCAAGAGGGCGCCCCTTATGGGTGGGCCTGGGTCACTGCGCGCCGCACACTAAGCCTACTTCACATTCCTGCTGCTGTTCCTTGAGAGCCTGCGGACTGCGTACCGCTGCGATCCCACAAACACATCTCAGTCGGCCGGGAGAGACAGCTGGATGCAGAAAACGGGGCGGATTCTCATTTTGTACATCACATGCTCAAAGAACGTTACAGGACCTGCAGGAAGGTTAGTTCTCTGTGCGCTGCAACATGCTCGAGACAGCTGGGGAGGATTTGTCTATGGGTCAGATAATGTTTAATTATAGATAGACTCACACAGAGCATCAAGCAGAGGGCAAGGGTTACCCAAGCAATGGGAGAACAGTTCATGCAATTAGATAACATTTCATAGCCCGAATATGATTAATCGATTTTCTATGAGGAATTGAAATTCTAAAAATAATAGTGGACAAGGGGGGAAAAAAGACAGGAAGGAAAAAAAATGTAGCGGGAATGTCTACATTTAGCTTAATTGCTCGCTTGGTGGTTTGACTCTTGGAAAACGTGGTCTTTTCTGTAGCGAGGCTGACTGCACTGCGGGAGCTAGATAATGGAACAGGTAGGAAATGCATTTATTACGTTTGCCTTTATTAAGAGGTGAATTTTAATGGCAAGGGGTGGCAGTCCTGCTGTGGAGACAGCCATTACAGTGGATACACTTCTCCCCTTCCCAGGACGACAGCCAAAGTGCATTCAGCCTGGGCCTGGGCTGTGCCCTCCCCAAACGCCTCCCTCGTTAAGACATCAGCCCTCCACGCCTCTGGAGCTCGGGTCCGACTTTGCCTGCCTGCCTGCCGACGGCTACTGGCCGTTACCGCCATTACCACCACCGCCCCTCTGAGATCCTAACTGGGCACAGCGAGTTTCTAAAACCTGTCAATCAGAGCAAGCCTCTGGGGGTCATGTGATCAGCAGAGAAGCATACTGGGATGACATGGAGGTCGGCCCAGAGACCCTTTTCTGCAGGGCACCAGTGGCAGAGATAGATGTCAGGAACTGTCAAAACTCATCCTCACCACCCTGTCCTTACATTCCACCCCCCCCCCCCCTTCCCAGGAAGACAAATATAGCCAAATTCATCCCTTTTCCACTCTATTCAATCTCTGCTTTGCAGGTTTTGTCATGAAAGGGCTGCCTATCAGAGTCGTCTTAGATGGTGCTAGTTATGTATTTACTGCATTTATATAAAGAAGAAGAGTGGGGGAAAAAGGCTGAAATAAAGAAGAAAGGCTCCGTAATCTCTTGAGCAATCAAGGGAAAAGAGCGTTTCACATTTTCCAATTTATACCTGCCATTCTGCATCAAGGCTGGAGCGGATCTGCTTGGCAATTTGCCAATCAGTCTGTTGTACGGCACAGAGGGGGCTTGACATGCTACTGTGAGTCACACGCCACCAGAGTCCAGGCTAGAGGTCAACCCTGCCCCCCTTCACAAGTCGCTGTGGTGTCATGACACTGTCAGGGAGGGAACAAAGGGGGCTCTCTTCCATTTAGAAAAATCACATCTGTGGAAGAAACTATCCAGATGAAAATTATCTTAACACTCGCCAACGCGAGTGGGTCTCTAAATGTTTTGCCTACTTGAAGGCAAACGGTAGGGATGTGTGTGTGTGTGTGGATGTGTGTGTGCTTGTGTGTGAAAACAGCCACGTCGACAGCACAGCCAGGCCGGATGAATGCGCTTCGTCGTGAAATGACAGAGCGCTTATGTTTTGGACGACATGGCAAACAAATAAGTTAATGAGCTTGGGCCCGCGTCAGTGTGTGCCGGCCGTGCGGCAGGCATCCTCTACAAAAAGTCACAGAGGGAACCTGTCTGCTCTGCTCTTGCTTCCATTTCTAGCACTTAATTGTCCCTCCTGCAGCGTGAGAAGGGATAATTTGATAACGAGGGGGCGGGCTGTTCTGACAGACAGGAAGGCATGAATGAGGCATGAAAGACAGCGAGAGAGAGAGTCCTGTGTGTGTGTGTGTGTGTGTGTGTGTGTGTGCGTACATGCATGAAGTGTGCACATGTGAGTGTGTATTTCTGTAAATACGCCCCGTCGATATGCTTTCGTACATAGTTGTGCATAACATAAATGAGTGAGAGTGTAAATCAGCGAGCGCTTCAGTGTGAAAAACTGCATACAAGCACATGTGATATGTCTGTGTTAGCCTGGAAATACATGGTACATTAGAGAGAACACCAACCTCCAAATACATGGTACATTAGAGAGAACACCAACCTCCAAATACATGGTACATTAGAGAGAACACCAACCTCCAAATACATGCTACATTAGAGAGAACACCAACCTGCAAATACATGCTACATTAGAGAGAACACCAACCTCCAAATACATGCTACATTAGAGAGAACACCAACCTGCAAATACATGCTACATTAGAGAGAACACCAACCTGCAAATACATGCTACATTAGAGAGAACACCAACCTGCAAATACATGGTACATTAGAGAGAACACCAACCTCCAAATACATGCTACATTAGAGAGAACACCAACCTCCAAATACATGCTACATTAGAGAGAACACCAACCTCCAAATACATGCTACATTAGAGAGAACACCAACCTCCAAGCCCAACACGGACTGGGTTACCAGGGGAGGCAAACACAAAGAAGGGGCATTAGGATCCACTTCTCATGGGGCTGACTTAAGGTGACATTTTTTCCTGATCTTGCCCTCTTACTTAGAATACCTGCAAATTTGATCATATTTAGCTGGTGTGTTGAGAAGCATGAGGATAATCTGAACTGATCTTTCTGAAAGTGCACTGCAGCAGTATTCTGACCGGTTCTTTAACAGATCATGACCTACTTGAATTAACTAGACCTTTCCTTTGGATTTCAGAAATGATTATGGTGCTTTTGCTGTTTGCTGTCACCATACAGACAATACAATGATTTTTAGAATTTCCTGCTAAAATGTCCACCATCCATCCATCCATCCATCCTATGCTGCTCTGCTCATCCAGCTAAAATATCCCATGTAAAACAAAGGCATAATGACTATAGAACTAAGCTTCCCTCAGAGAGGGAGACTATTAGCTGACCTTTATATGCTGGGCTATTGAACACCAACTGAGTGTATTGCAGCCATCTATCGGCAGAATGTAATTTTTGCTTGGTAAGCCGACCTATCAGTGTTTGTTCTGTTTAAAGCAACAAATGCATACTATATTAATGAACTGCGGCACCCCAGCCATTTAAGGACAAAAGCAGAGAACTTCCTCAACAGTGAAGCTCAGATCTTTCATCACAGAGTAACTGTGAATCGTACCTTCCTGTCATTTGCTTTATTACAGCAAAACGACGTGTTAAGTGGGTCTCAGATGGCAGGACCCCTCCTCAGGATCCGGCACGGCTCAGTGTACCAAGCTTCCCTCCTGGGTCACGCAGCGTTATACATTTGGACATCTTGGGCGGGCAGCGGGTCCATTGGTGCAGAGTCACATCTGCTTGGCATGTTAGCAATCAGCCAAACTCATCACTTGGTTATATATACCTAGCTTGCTACATAATCATGTCAAGCGCAAAATGCCACCATACAGCCAGCAACTTAAATAAAATAAACAAATTGGCCTTGTTTAAAGAAGGGCAGTGGTAGCTACACTAAATATCATAACCTACATTTTATACTAAATGTTATTAAGAATGCATTAAACAGAAAGGGACTTGGGGATAAGAATGTAGGAATGCAGTACCATATTCTGAAAATGCATATTGTTATGTAATCCACTGATTTTTCATAATGCACATAACAATAAAGGGTGAAAAACACAGACATTAATCATAATTTTGCAATATTATGGACAATTTAAAAGCATTTTTGAAAGTGAATAGTTCCTATAAAAGTATCTCTTTGCCTAAGAAATAGTTTATTCTGTCTGCTCTCCCAAGGACACGTGTTCTATGTATGGAAGGCTGCAGAACGCCAAATGATTCTCCTCACAGCCTTGTGTGAGGAAGACATAATGCCACAATAATCGGCGACATTAATTTCAGATAAAGGTAGCTAAGCAGGACAGACACAAGGACCATTCTGCTCCGACACGGGAGCCTGGATGCTCCTATACTCCTGCGCTGAGGCTGCGACGGAGCCACACAAAGCCGGCCGCCGCCATAATTAACCGCTCTCATTAAAATGACAATACACCGAGATTGCCGTCACTGCGTCTGGCGAGTCGCACGTGGTGCCGATAGCAACACGTTCCTAAATGACGATTCAGGAAAACCGCCGCGCACACAAAGACATGGAATAAAAAAAATTAATTAATGTTTTTGTCCAGGTGAAGAACCGTTTTTTTGCGTGTACCGTTACCTTGATGCGTTAATGCCTTTTCTGCTTATTTAAATCCCATTTCGCTGAGTCGCTATTGTGTTTTCCCAGTTTGTTTACAATTTTCATACACAATATGCTAATCGAGGTGGGTGTTTTGTATTCATTTTTATTTCAGTATTGTGTGAATCTTTATTTTCCAGACAAACAGGATGTTTCAAAAAAGTAACCCCGCATTTATGTCAGAATGGAGGAGAACAATGTCTGTCTGTGTGTCTGCCTGTAGATTTAGCTGGAGAAACAAAGGTGGGTGATATTAAGATGTTAATCAACTGGCCGATGAAAGGCATGCTGTCGTTATATCATTGTCATACAGTGTGAATTGGAAAACAATCATTAAAGGGGTTTAATGTGTTTGTTTATGAGCAGTGGGATGTGTCGCGCCCATACAATACTAACATGCCTTGTGGCAGGACTGGCATGAGGAAACATGAGCTTAAGACTGCCCTCAGACACTCCAACCAAGAGCAAAGACCTAGGGCCAGAGATAAACAGAAAGCCTGCCCAAACATCTGGGATCTTCTCTACTGCTGGACAAAAATGCAAGAGCAATCTGTTCTCACTTTAACACCGCCAGAGTGGGGGGGGGGGGGGGGGGGTGCATGATGAAGGCATGGTAGGGACTGGTCTTCCAGGATTTAGCCATCTCTGGAAGGGCTTCCACAGTATCCACCCCCCCAGTGTAGATAGCCCCACCCGAAAACTTGGGCAGGACATCACAGCTCCGCCTGTGGGCAACAGACCCTCAGGTGACCTCTGACCTGGCAGATCTGTTCTAGCTTTGTTCAGGCTTCCATTCGCCCCGGTGGCCGGCAGCAAAGTAAAACTGGGCTGAAGTGTGCGTCATGCTGACACTGGACCATTGTCATTGGTGGAGAGACGGGGGAGGGGGAGGGTGCACAGGACCTCTCCACAGGTGTGTCATTGAATGGGACTTTCTAATCAGCCCTGACAATCTTTAACTCAGATCTCACCTAATGGCACCTCATTCATCAAATGCCTGGTCGTTTGGAATTAGCTTATCAGCAAGATCCAACAGGAAAGGACAGAAATAATGGCGATAACTTGATTGGATACTTAAACCAATGATTAGGCACTGCTCAACTGTGGAGAAGAGGAGAGTCCTTTTACTCATTTTGTTAACTTCGGAATTCCTGATGACAAAAGCGGTGCTTCTACTGACCATATACAGGCGTACCTCAACCATGTTCTCTCATCTCATCAAAAATCTGGATATCATCATTTATCGAAATATATAATCAGCCAAATGAAAGCTAGTCTGCTCCTGCAATCAGTGCCAAAACACTAACTTTTCGCTGCAAGTTTATCATCCAGATATCGGGCTACATTAATAATGTGTGAACATGCATAAACATGCAGGCTACATTCTTCCTGACAACAGTGTAAGCTCCAGTGTGCACTCCAATTGTGGAGTCAGTCATGATGAGAAATGTGAACTATGGACAGACACCGTAGTCAAGGGCATCAGATTAAGTTTTCTGTCTCCAAAATCCAATTTTCCACATGGATCCTTGGAAATGTAGTAGAATATGTGTGGAGCAAACAGCCAAAGGACTGAGGATGGTCTTTTAAAACATGGCAGACCTACCTGCAAAGGGGCTCAGAGACGTAAGGCACTTTCACACCACTGAAACTCTTTTCTGGAACCAGAACCTTTTTCCAGAACCAGGAACTTTTGTCATGCTCACACTGCAGGAACTCGGCTCCATTGTAGTTCCTCATAGGCAGGAACCCTTTGTTAGTATCTACTCCAGACTAGGTACTTTTTGTTCAAATACGAACTACTGGGGAGGTGCTTGCAGTGATAGCTGATTGGTTGACCACAAGCAACCTGACTTCATAATTAAAGATGGCTGCGCCCTTTATCAACAGAAGTGAAAGCTGTAGTTTTCCACTGTTTATTAGCACTTACGTCTTATTTGCGGCTCATTAAATTGGTTGTCCACACAGTGCTGTCCAACCGCTATCTGCGGATGTATTGCTGAAGTGTTTTTATGAGCAAAATACTGCATAATGTGTAGATATCAACTGATATTGCTAAGATTAGGTTAGAACTGGGGCCTGTTTCGTTAAGCAGGATTTCTTGCTTAAGCAGACAACTTGTAGGATTTAAGGTAGTCTGGACTAAATGTAAGTTAACGAAGATAAAGGCCATTTAAACTGGGGTAAATTAAATCCGACAAGCTTAATCTGCCTAAGCAAGAAATCCTGCTTTTAGAAACAAGTCCCTGGTATTGCTAAATGGCTTTCCGACTTGCTGTACTGGAACACAGTTAACTCATGTGTGATGTCAATCCCAATTACAAGTTTCGACTTCCGAGGTAAATGGAACTTGGAAGTTATGTGGATGTCCAGAAAAAGAGATGTGACAGAGCAAAAACTGAGCAGATGGAATTATTTTTGTACCCCAGTTGCATTTAATGTATCAATTAATAAATTTTTGCTTGCATCTCCATATTTATGCATCGGAAAATTCAATTACTAACCAAAATACTTTTATCTAATACTGCTGGTGCTGGCGGTGAGATTTGCCAGTGTTTATTAGCAGGATAACATTACACAATTTTTTGTTCTATAGAAAAACTAATGATTGATCTATTGGCCAGATTTAATAAGAATCATGAACATGTCGCGGGTCATATAAGCAAAATATAAATAAAAGGCGGTGTCCCATTTTGATCGTGATCGATCCCCCCAATAACTAACAAATAACTAACAAAATGACTTGTTCATCTTCCATTGTTTTGCCGTAGCATGTATTTTAGTGTGAAATGATGTGCGAAGTTTAACCTATGAACTTTTTGCTTCTTCTGCGCTCATTTAGCATAACGGTCACAGTTCCTGTTGTGTGGTGTGAAAACAACACGAAAGTGGCAAGGAGCTACAAACGCTCCAGGTCCAGACAGCCCAGGAACCTGTAAACTGGGACCAGCTTGTGGGACTTGCTATACTGGCTCAGTGGGAGAGTCCCCATAAAAAACCAGCTGCATTGTATCCCCTGGAAATGCTGCCTAGCTCACCCATGTGAGGCTCCGCCCCCTGCACTGCACTGGCCATTGTCCCGCAGACTTCTCCGGAGGGGAGGGGCCAAGAGGAAAACCCGTGAGGGAATGGCGGGAACCCAGCCTTGCCCTGCATTAAATGTATCATTTATCTCTTTTATGCTTCTTCTAATGAGCCGTTCACAAAGACTGAGGCTACATAATGCAATTGGGATTAATTACTATTAGTAGGCTGTCACTTAATTAGCAGTTAAATAAAAGCCTTAATTACAAAGTCTGAGTCAAAACCCCCTTCCTGCTTGCCATCAAGACTCACTCGTACACACAAGCACCCTCGCACATCAACCACACAAAGGAATAAAAAGAATCCATTTATCAACCAATAAAGAGAAATGAAATCTGTTTAATTCTACCTTGTCAGGCCTACAGACAACACACATCCTACTGCCATTGGACTGTAATCATAGGCAGAGACAGGCGTTTCCACAACCGCTAAAGAAAGGAAAATAATAAATATCTCAGGCTTTATTTAAATATTTAAAATCCACGAAGTGCAGACAGGAGCATGCATGACGATGACGATGAAATACCGGACTCTGAATGACAAGCGAGGAGCAAATTGATTGGCAGGTGGAGACTCTTACAGAGAGAGAACTGTGGAAGTGACAGATGACTGATGGGTATTATGGGTTTTCCTAAAAGACTCCGGCAATTCAATATTAACAACAGGTCAACAGTGAGGTGGAATCCTCCTGTCAGCTTTCAGTATGAGGGGTCCTTAAACTACGAGAACATTACAAAGAGGTATTTAAACACTTAGGGTTGAGCATCCACACAGATCAAACTAAACTGAGCATTATGGAGAGCATATTGTTTGTGTTAATCTTTAGATTTCGTGAAGCTTACAGCCTAATGAGACAGATTAATGCAGTATGAGAAAGCTTCAGTGGTTCTGTGCACATTTTGTGAAAGTAGAAGCTGGAGTCTGGCTGAAATGGACACGTCGGAGACACAGACAGGGGACGTACTGTCTGCGAGCCCCATCCGACGCTGGAGTGGACACGTCGGAGACACAGACGGGGGACGTACTGTCTGCGAGCCCCATCCGACGCTGGAGTGGACACGTCGGAGACACAGACGGGGGACGTACTGTCTGCGAGCCCCATCCGACGCTGGAGTGGACACGTCGGAGACACAGACGGGGGACGTACTGTCTGCGAGCCCCATCCGACGCTGGAGTGGACACGTCGTAGACACAGACAGGGGACGTACTGTCTGCGAGCCCCATCCGACGCTGGAGTGGACACGTCGGAGACACAGACGGGGGACGTACTGTCTGCGAGTCCCATCCGACGCTGGAGTGGACACGTCGGAGACACAGACGGGGGACGTACTGTCTGCGAGCCCCATCCGACGCTGGAGTGGACACGTCGGAGACACAGACGGGGGACGTACTGTCTGCGAGCCCCATCCGACGCTGGAGTGGACACGTCGTAGACACAGACAGGGGACGTACTGTCTGCGAGCCCCATCCGACGCTGGAGTGGACACGTCGGACACACAGACAGGGGACGTACTGTCTGCGAGCCCCATCTGATGCCGTTTCCTTCAGTGGTCTGGGGTACACAGCTGTGGGGGTTCAGACAAACAGATGGGTGCAGTTTGACCCATTCCAACCTCGAACCCCCCTCCCTCCACATACACACATAGCTACCCCACACCCCTTTTCATTCACTTCTTTTACCCTCTACGCACACACACACACACACACACACACACACACTATGGTTTGCACAAAAGACAGTTGCCAATACCTGCTAACATCCAAACGAAGCCTAATTACTTCCCAGTCATCAGTTATCCAATGGCCCCCCCAGACAACAAAAGGGGGGTAACTGTGAACCAATTCATTAGGGCTAACCGGGGGATAACTTCATGGCTCTTTACAAAAACACGCTAATTTGTCACTCCCAACAACCCCCCAAAGCCAGTCTGTACTAACGCAAATCATTGATGAGACCAGGCATCACTGCCTTACAAAATAGAGAGAAACCCCAGCATAGCATTCATTAAGTTAATGCACTCTGCACATTCAGCCTATACAGTTCCACAAAACGGACTTCATAGCTTGCAGTTCCCAGTGCTTATCTTCATCTTCATCTTCATCATACCTTTACACACCTCTGGTGATATTCCAGTGGACCTCAATTCAGTTAATCACCTTCCCCCATATCTGAGTTTTAGGCTTATTATGTGCAATATGCATCTAATTATGTTTTGAAAACATTTTAGATGGTTAAATATAGACCATGTCTGTAAAGTGCTTTTGCTTGTGGAGGGAATTTGTCACATTGACAACTGGTACCGAATCATTACTCCATGGTTCCCTTGTTATCATCTGGATGCAGTATTACTCTTAGCCATACAGAATATGCATTTATTTTATTTGCTTGTTCTTAAATATTCAGCTATGTTACATGAAAATCAAGAGGATATCTGTGAGCCTCCGCATGCAAAGGAGTGGAAAATGATGAGGGGAAGGGCAGGCTTGTGCAGTATGGCTAAGTCCATCTGTGTGCGACACAATGAGGCTGGGGCTGGGGCCCTGTGAAGCCTCCAACCCGGCCCTCTGTCTCCCTCTGAGGAGCACGGCCATTGCACTGTAGATACAAGCTCATTGCTATGCTAATCCTGCTTTCATCTCTAGCCCTGGTCCACACCTCGCACGGCGCACAGCCCACGGGAATTAGGGGCCTCGCAAACAGGAAGTCATCTGGACCATGAGAGGGAGACGGCCGCCTCTTTGGTGGAAGGTAGCAGCTGTATTCAGAGCAGAGCTGGGTCTGGGCATTGACATGGGGAGACGTATCAAGGGCAGCTGGGTCAGGGTGCTGGTGGTGGGGGGTGGCGGGGGGGGGGGAGTCACAGGCACGAGCAAAGCATATTCAATGTGTGCGGTAGACGATCAAGAGCAACAACGTGATACAAATCAGGCTGCATGTTTACAGGAAGGCTGCGTCTACAGTTAGGGCCATGGCTGTCAGTGCTCCGCGTCACACCGAGTCCGAAATCGACTTTCTCTTCTGAAGAAATCAGTCATCATATCTGTGTGAGCCAAGTAACATCTAATGCAATGGCAATGAACTTAGGAAGGTGGCTTTCTTCCAGTATGTGGACAGAGTCTCCTAAATGACCAGAGAAAGGCCCTACTTTTGCTACGATTCAGGTTGTTTGCATATGGAATGACCAGTTTGCTAAAAATAGCATGTTTCTTTTTGCTCTGAAATGATGTACAGCAGGAGTCCGAGGTCCTGCTCCTGGTGAGCCAGAAACTATGCAGAATTGAAAGCCTAAATTTGATGAATTGAAAATTACTTGTATGGAGCACTTAAATACTCAAGTGGAATAAAAAGCAGCATGTACCTTGGTCAGATGGGACCAGGATTGGGATCCCCCAGTGCACAGAGTGTTTACTCACACTTTTACAAGGTCTGCAGAGTCAAGGATCTTGTTCACTGACAAGCTCCACTGGTACGTGGCTCTGCATCCACAGAGAAGGACTTGGGAAAGTGGTTGCGATGAACGAGTCACAACAGAAGAAGGGTGTAGAGGGGAAGAAAGAGTGTGAGAGTGGTGGGGGGGGCGGGGCATCTGCTAATGAGGGCAGCGCCTAGATGGCTCGTAAATAGAGGTACCAATAAATTCAAACGCTTTTCTCCCATTTGAAGGCTGTGAAATCGTGAGCAGGGCCTTTGCTAATTGAATTTCACGCCCAGCCTTTGTCATGAGCCAGCGCACCTTCTGTCTCCTCAGCCCCGCACAGCAGCAGGACCCTGGTGGGTGTGTGTGTGTGTGTGGGTGTGTGTGCGGGGACCTGACGGCGAGGGGCAAGGCGCTATGAATCGCCCATGGCTAATGGGCCCATTCTGGAAAGGTACCCGCACAAACACATAAACTCATGCTCTCACCCTGTCTGAACTTCTGGCAGCGGCGCAACTCTGCCGATTAAACCCCTCCCTCTGCTTCGCTCTCGCCGTCGCTACCACCGCAGACCAGATCAAGGAGCCGGATCCCATGAATTAATTACTGTCCTCTTTCAGCATGAAAAGGGGGATGTCATTAGCCGGGCTTATTAATAGTATAAAATGAGCAATAATGGAACAAGGGGAGGGAGCAAGGGCAAGAAACTGGGGAGGTGCTGGTGAAGGAGAGGGCACCGGGAGGGAGGGAGAGAGAGGGAGAAAACTTTTGGATAAAGAAAGAAAAAAGAAAGAAAGAGATGGGGTAAAAAAAAAAAAAAAAAACTATGGTGATAATCTTCTATCCATCTGGGTCTCATTAGCATTTAGCGCGCTTGCAGTTGCCAATCAACCCCGAAAAGACCCTTTCTAGTTGCCTTTCAATGGCTAAATGTAAGCCCTGTTAGAATGACACGTAAAAGACTTGACAAATATTTTTGGACAAGGGCTTTGTCAAACCCACCCCCCCCCACCCCCCCACCATCCCAGCCCCCACCCCAAACCACAAGAGTGCACCGATATCACCAGCTATTAGGCCAACAAAGCCCCTTATCCGCCAAATACTTAATAATTAGATTAAAACTTCAAATAAATGAAGTGCTGGTGTGAATGCAGCATGCAGGAGAAGTCTCTCTCCCTCCACTAGGGCCCAGTGTCTATTAGTATGGATCACAGGGCTTTTTTCTGCCCCTTTCTTAGTCTCAGGCGAGCGAGTGCACAATGGGGCAGTAGACACAGTTGTAGGAAAAATTACAGCTTTACTTTTTTCTTTCTTTCTTTGCCGGGAATGCGTGGTCTTTAGAAGATAAATGGAGAAAAAGGGTAGAGATGGAGAGTGTTTTCTGGTTAAATGGAGGTTTTAATACTTCTTAAAATTCTTTTTAATTGTAGAAAGAAAACAGGGCCCTGCTTAGAGGCCGAATGTGAAGGAGAAAAGATGGGGGGGGGGGGGGAGAGAAAAAAACGTTCAAGGCCAGATTTTTGGGATTTGTCGTAAGTCAAAGAGCAAAAGAGCTTCTCATAAACAGAGAATCAGAGGAGAACTCAGCAGAAGCTCCGTCCAGAAACAGCAGGGATGAGTAACCATTCTCTTTTACTCACCATATCATCCCAAGTTGCTCCTCTTAAGCAGTCTGCAACGTGCCCACATTGTAAATGGGTCAACCAATCAAACGGAATTTTTTGGTTGTCATAGGAAATGTTTCCCCTGGTGGCAGATTTCTAATTAAAACATGGGGTTAGTACCTTGGGGGGTGGGGCACGGCGAAAAGCATGGCAGCCAATCAAGTCTAATTTAGGAGAGTTTAATGTGACTCAGCACTATTTATCATTACAAGTCCACTACTGAACAGCAAAAGATTTTATGTATGACACAATCTCAGTTTCTGGCAGGATCCACCTACTCAGAATTCTTCTATAAGATGGCCAATTATGTAAGGAAATTAGAGCTCCCAGCTCCAAGCTGGGATATTCCTCCAGATGCTGTCCACCCCATTAACAAATGACTGCGTTTCTACCCCAGGTCACTGGTGGACGCGCGGAGGAAGCCAGAAGGGGAGTCGCTGCTCCCAGCCAGCGTATGGGCATATTTCTGGGCAGCCACTGACGTTCGAGCTCCATCACCACAGCCTGGCTCTCAGAAAGATGGAGAATAAGATGATCATATACTTTGTAATGCACTTATGTAATGTGTGCACGCATTAACACTCCAATTGAAAAACTAACTAGCTATTGTCAGCTTTTATCTGAATTAGAACGCAGAGAAATCACCAGTCCGTTTTATTGAAAAAATGTAAAATGGTTACCTGCCTTCATATTGCCAAAAAAATATCATATTATACCAATAGTATGATCAGACACACTATGACTATCTGGTCTGCCTGCAGGCTTGGCGAGATGCAGTTTAAGGCTGAGAGAGACATGGTTTTAGGCTCATAGAGACATGGTTTAAGGCTCATAGAGACATGGTTTAAGGCTCAGGAAGACACGGTTTAAGGCTCATAGAGACATGCTTTAAGGCTCAGGAAGACACGGTTTAAGGCTCATAGACACATGGTTTAAGGCTCAGGAAGACACGGTTTAAGGCTCATAGAGACATGGTTTAAGGCTCAGGGAGACACGGTTTAAGGCGTGTGGAGACGCAGCTTAAATTTTGGGGAGACTCAGTTTAAGACTTGGAGAGATGTGGTTTAAGGATTGGAGAGACGTGGTTAATGCTTGGGAAGACATGCTTTAAGGTTCAGAGAGATGTGGTTTAAGGCTCAGAGAGATATGGTTTAACGCTCGGGAAACGCAGTTCAAAGCTTGGACAGATGTGATTTAAGGCTTGGGAAGATGCTGTTTAAGGCTCGGGAAGACACAGTTTAAGGCTTGGAGAAATGCAGTTTAAGGCCTGGAGCGCCGCAGTTTAAGGCTTGGGGAGCCACGGTTTAAGCCTTGGCGAGATGCAGTTTAACACTCAGGGCACTTTAAGGCTTTGAAAGATACAGTTTAAGTGTAAGCAGTCTGAGAAAAATGTGTCTTCCTGTTTATCTGATAACTTCTGTGTGTCTGGCTTAAAAGGAGAAGAAAAATGTGTCCAGTGAGCCTGAGGGTGGAAGCAAAGAGGAGGTCGGAGGCAGATGAGAGGGAGGCCATCGGGATGCAGGAGAGAAACACACAGCAAACACAGCGGGCCATTTTCCACCCCTCTGCGGTTTCATTCCCCCCATGAGCATCTTCACAGCTGGGGGTGAAACGATGGCAAAGTGAAACAGAGTGAGGGGGCCAAGGCAGCCCCGGGGGGGTTGGTTGGGAGGGCGGTCAGACTCAGCTCTTTGCGGGACGTTGCTTGAGAGGTTAGAGGCACCTAACGTGGTGTGTGCATTTCTGCGCTAGCTGGGGAAGCGAGCGGGCCAGGCACGATGACCGGGCTCAGCACTGCGTGGGGGGGGGACGGGGGGGACACTCCTTATCTTTCCGCTCCGGCCATTTAGAAAACACCCCGGAATCGCTGCATCTTCTGATCCCTGTATCCTGAGCAGTAAGATGGAACGCTGTACTCTTCACCCCTTTCCAGTTTTCACCCAAGGAAAAAAGTGTCCTTCAATTTTAGGTTATTTGTCTTTGGAGGAAATAAGACATCTTACAATTTAGATATTTTTCAAATTTATTTTTGTTTTTAGTTTCACAGCATGTCCTCTTTAGTGTACAACAGGAATAAATATGTTTCCTTACATCAGTGAAAAGATAGATGCAAAAATAAAAAAAATGTCCACTACAATGGACATAAATGAACGGGTGGGGTCTCAGGAGGATACACTGATATATGTAATAGAGGGGCACCAAGCAGGTGTTGGAGATGAAGGAGGGATGCCTGTCTGACGGGTCACATCCCCTGAGGGCCCCACAAATAATGCAGGTTGGCTGAACGAAAAGTTCCTGAGCCCAGCAACTCTATAATGTCAGCAGAGGTGGGCTGCTGGCACAGAGGAGGACGGACAGCAGGAAGCTCTAACCGTCCTGTAGTTTATGGTAAAACATTCAAAGTCGTTTTCAGATAAACGGGAGACTGTAATATAACAGACACACAAAGAAGGCATGAAGTCAGGAAAAAGGAAATTTGTTGACAATGTCCGCTTCTCACATCAAATTCTAATGGACTCCTGCTAGTGGTAATGTACTGTTTTTTTGTGCGAAGACTTCAGTTTTCAAGTCCAATTTCCCTTGCCGTATTTTATAACAAGCCTCTTTTCAAAATAGAGTTCCAAACCATTTCCTCCTCTATTTTTTCCCGCAACATTGTCCTGTCAGGCAGAGGAATCATCTGTTGCAGCTTCTCATCACCCCCCCCCCCGATAGAGCATAAGACGGCGATTCCCTGTAACAGGCGCTCTGCCTGTTTCCACCTGGGGGAGCGGGGCCCTGCTCCCCGAGCGTGAGGCTCCCGTAAGCCCCGGCTGGCCCCCATCGGAAGCGTCTCCTGCCAATTACAGCAGCATTAGGAGGAAATGGCAGCCAATGTCTCCTGAGCTGAGACAAATTGCAGGGGAGCTATGCAAAATAACCACCAGGCGCATTTAAATGGAAACCTTTACCAGACAAATTGTGATACAATAACTAATCTCCACGCACATACATCCAAAGGAGTCCAATCTTTTCTTTCCTTTTAACTAAACACTGAAATTGACTTTGAAGCTACTCTTCCTTTCTGACTCGGCACCCGAGTGCAAAACAAAGCGAGATTGAGAGCGGGAACAAAAATGACGGAGCAGGAGAAGCCGGGGGCCGCGTGCCACCACGCCGGGCAGGGGGGGGGGCAGAGATGGAGGCACGTGGGGCCTCGTCGTTTTCTGCCCTGCGGTCGCACGGTCCCCCTTTGGGCATCTCCCCCCCCCCTCCTCGGAGCGCGTCTACAGGCCTTTTGCAGCCGGCACGTTCCCCAGGACGGCGTCCACAAGTCTGCCATTACACATCTCTTTCACAAAGCCTGCCATTACACATCTCTTTCACAAAGTCTGCCATTACACATCTCTTTCACAAAGTCTGACATTGCACATCTCTTTCACAAAGTCTGTCGTTGCACATCTCTTTCACAAAGTCTGCCGTTGCACATCTCATTCGCGAGTCTGCCATTGCACATCTCCTTCAGTTTGCCTTTCTCGAGGAACCAGGATTTGTACAATGGGCCAAAACGGACGGCCTGACAACTAAATCTACCTGAAAAATAATCCACCATCCAAGAAGGGCAGATCCAGGCGGGCGAACAGCGGCTCTATCAGTATTCCCTGATTACATCGTGTCATTTTTTCCCCTCCCTCTACTCTGTTTTCGCTCCCTCATTTTTTTAAATACACGAAACAGTTCAACAGACAAATTGTTTCTTGTGCTGTATCAATGCATTTCATTTAGACCTCCCTGCAGGAGGGCCTGGCCCAGAGATGTCATCCTGAAAGAGAGGAAAACATAAAGATATGCGGGAGAGAAAGAGGAGCACATTGGAGGCAAATGGGCCGTGAACTGAACCATCATGTCGCTGCACAGAGCCCACTTGCAGGCTTTATTCAATTGGCCCATATTGTTGTGCTCTGGGCAACTGAATGTGCTCTTTGAAAGCGCTGCAGCATGAACTTAAAGCAAGTAAATTTCTATCTTTCTGCACATTAGCTGCCTCATTGGCTTTCAATTGAGTCGGCGAGAAGCTGAAAGAAGGAGACGGAGATGAAGAGAGGAGGCAGCGTGAAAGAGGGAGCAGAGGAGAAGCAGAATTAGATGGAAGGGGGAAGGAAAGACAGAGAGAGAAAGAGAGAGAGCAGGAGAAAGGCAGGGAATGTGTTCTGTCAAGGTGAAAATGACACTGAAATTGACAAGCCTTAGGTCTTGGCCTATGAATCAATTAATACAGCTGACAAGGCCTGATGGAGAAAATGATAATGAAATGTACGATTTGATATGTTTATGCACACACACATACGCCCATTCAGCTCATTTTAACACCCCTATGTACATATTCATCACACAGTCAAGAATAAACAAGCTGGTACCACAATTACTGCCAATGGACCCTCAAAAAAGCAGGTGAACTTTCAGCCAGAGTCTCAATCATCTGGGAAATTCAACCAAATTAATTTAGGAGGTAGACGAGATTTCCTGAGGTACACTTTCTTGCAGCATTGAATCGATGCAAAGCTTCAACAAAAAATGCAGTTACTAGTGATTCATGTTAAACATAAGAACCACAGGCTTGTGCAGTTTTTTGTGGAATATCAGCAAACAGTGAAGTGAACTTCAATTCTTATATAATAAGAACAGAGATGCAAAGTATGGGCATTAAGATCTTTACAATCTGTTTAGAAATGTAGATTTCTGTCGATACATATCTGAGAGTGGCACAGTCATTTATATTTTGCATAAATGCTATTTGAAATACATAGCAACAAAACACATAAAAACATACATACAAATATGTATATCTGTATGTATATATATGAACTTGCATTGCTGAAATATTTAGTGACAGTATCTTATATTTTAAACTGCCTGATTGTTCAGTCAAACAACGTAGTATAAATATTTTCTATATTAATTCGTTATTGGTTGCAAAAAAAAAATCAGCAGAGTAAATGAAATGCTGAGTGTTTAACCAAAAATTAGGGATGAATGAAGATTAAATAAATATTACGAAGTAACTCTTTCCAGTAATGTAATTGAACCTCTATTACGTCATTGGCACTGACTGCACTGGTAAGTCCAGTTGCTCAAATAACCCTTGAGAGACAACAATAGAGAAATTGCGGCAGGTTGGATTCATTTCCTGAGTGACACTAAGGCCTTTGTCGTCGTCCCCCACCCCCCGCAGCCGCTCATCCTTCCTCTCCTTCTCTCTAACACCAACAGACTGACCTGGCCCTGATCAAAGGGCCCCTTGTGTTTATCCAAAACTAACAATGAGGGAAAATGTTACTTTTCATTTTTTTTTGGGTGGGGGGGGTAGGAAGTGGTGCTGGGAGAGTGGCATTGGGGGGGGGGGGGGGGGGGGCTGTGATTTGGTGGTGATAGATGCCTTTAAGACCTTGTCATTACTGTTGCAGGGCCACTGGGCTGTGACCCGTCAAGTGGCGGCGGGGGGGCGCTCTTCACCTCAGAGACACACTTAGGTCTGCAAGAGATCAAACCCTCAGCACTTCTCTGACTTTAATTTGATGACAGAATCCTTGCATCTAAACACATGTAAATAACAACTTTTTTAACATTTTTTTAGACTAGAGTTTTGTACCTATGAAGGTAAAATCATTACTTTAAACCAAGGGTATGACATGTAAGTCAGCTGCAAGTTACAGGAGCCTCACAACATCCATCCATCAGGCCACCACATAACATGTAATATTAATATACATTTCTAATGTAATACCACTGAGATTAGTGACAGCAAATCATTATCAGTATTTTCCTAAAGCAAACTGCATAACAATTTGAATTAAACATATTGTATTTCGTCACATACGGAAGATAATGACTATTACATATCAATGATACAAATGTAGTAGATATCAACTTCAAATCCAGCAAGATTATACATCTATAGACTTGTGTCCTATATTCTCTAGACCTCAAGGATCTTCAGTATGCCAGGACAACAATTACATAAGACTTTATGTGTAGAATTCTGATATAGTGGGGAACTATTTTAACCAGAATTTGAACATCTACCTTATTTTTATGTAAAATACATTTATTTATATGACTCAAAGATCTATTAACATATTACAGACTAGTCACATCGCAACATTTCTTCCTATACCAAATGAGAGTCAATCGGAACTAAATTTTGCTCCAAACTTTTGTAATGAATGGATGAAAGAGACAATTGGAATGAAAAATGATCATAAAAACCGGTTGAAATACATTCTCAGAAATGCAGGCTGTACCATCGGGGCTCATGTTCACCAGCTGAACTTCACTGAACTTTTGCTCGTTACAGAGAAAGGGAGACTTACGGGTCTTGGTCGTGGTCTTTTCATTGGTCTTATGATTGTCTTTGTAGTTTACTGTTAATGGGGACATTTCAGTGGCACAGTGTCACGACTGAAAGTGTCCCTGCCAGACTCCTGCCTGCGGCGGAGGACAAAAACAATGGGCTAGAGAAGGGTATACAGGAGGCCCAACTGCCCCTCATCACCTTCACCCCAACCCTGACTGCCATGAAATTGGAAATTACCAGGGTCCTTTTTGACGACAAGTCAGTGACTGTGTGGCCTTGGCTCTTCCCAGGCTCATGTTCTACCGGACATTGAGAGAGGAACAGGAAAAGGCTGATCGACAACTTTGTCTTGAGGCTCGAGGGGTAACACAGCCATCTTGCCTTGACCTATAACCTCTCTGGATCCTCATGGTGTAATGCTTGGGCCTTAGCTTCTCTTTGATGGGAAACACTATGCCCAAATCTGTTAGGCTCTCCTCTGAAGTATCCTCTCCATTGTGCACGACTCCTCACATGAACCAATTGAAGGTCTTCCATGGCTCATCCCACATCAAATGATAAGTGTAGATTTATGGGAGGACAGGCTGCGAGCAGAGGTCCAGAAGGATCTAGCATCAATAGATGGTCCAACACTGAATACAAACATTCAAAGTGTCCACAAGCAAAAGCATTGAACATCTATAGACAGGATACCGTCTAGGACCAAAAAGCAACGTCAAGCTCACCAGAGGCTGCTGAGAACTAGAGAATGTGGCACAAAGCTACATGAGACCCATCACTGGTTACTCATTATCACTCGTCATTAAAAAGGTTGGTTTAAGACATTTCTGGCTTTCAAGCTATAGGGAGTATTTATGGCATACAAAAGACTCTACAAAGTGTTCTAAAACTTTCAGCTCCACGGGAATCCTTAGCAGGGTCTCACATTGTTTTCACATAAGTCCAAAGATTCAGTTATAGATACTTTGGGTTTTATGTCTCCACCAGTACTCACTCACCTCTGACCAATAATGAGATTTAATCTGGTTGCCAGGTGGGGAATTCTATGAAGCGGTCTGAAGGAGTCACTCTGGAATGAGCTGAGTCTCACAGTCTGTCTCTCAGTCTGTCCATTCACCCATCCATCCATCCATCCATCCATCACCACTGATCCTCACAGCACCTCATGCAATATTAAAGGTAAAAATGTAAATGATGACTGTGAGCTAATGAACACACATAAGCAAAGCATGTCATTTGTCATGTTACTCTCGGAGCTCCAGCACGTCATATGCAGTAACTCCGCTCCGCGGCATTATGCAGTCTGGCCGATGACTGCTTCACAGTGGCTTCAGCTTCACAGATGGTGGTCTGATCCCACACTGACCTGGCTTGTTTTATACATTTAAGTGATTCTCAGCTGAACAAGTGCTCCATTGTCAACACAAAAAATACATCTCCACTTTCTGAAACTTGCCATTTCCACGGCTGGCCCCAGGATATAAGGGGCAGAACTGATCTTTTAGAGTTAACTATTCAAGAGATTAAATCGCTCCAAACTGAAAGAACTGAAGTATTTTTTGCACATTTAAACTGTTATTTCTATATCATTAATCTTCTAGAGAATTAACATCAAATTATCAGCCTTCAGTACATTTACTGAAAAACACACTTTTCCCCAGTCATTTGTAGTCTCATAACTTAATCTAATTACATCATGACTAATGAGCCATTTCACAAATTCATAAACACATGTGTGAGGTTGCATAATTAAGTGCCAGGAAAAGATTTCATGATGATAATAAACAGAGACAGTAAAAGCAGCATCATCATAGCATGAACTAAGTGGAGGACTTAGCAGCTAACAAGTGGCTGAGCTAAGTGAGAAGCTAATTCTCTCGCTCTGTTCTGCCTAATTACTGGTGTTGAATAATCGCCGTTAATGTAGGTTCGCTATTCCATTCCGTTCTCGAGACTTTTCTAGATTTTGTTTGTGGCTAGGTGCTTGTTGTCTAGAAGCATAAACTATTTTACCATCAGGAAAAAAGGGACAGATATGGGTTTTAGGTAATGAAGATGACTGAGCTAGGAATGTGTGCTACTGTCAACCCTTTGGGCAGAAGCATCCACTCCTAACCAGCTGCTCAGCGAATTGATGTTAGCCTGAAGCAGACAGGCAGGATGTGGGGCCTCACCTGAATGGCTGGGGGCATTAGAGGCGCATAAGGCTAAATATATTAACATAAATGCACATCACAGGAGCTGATGGCGAGGATTTCACTGGTCCGTCAATACTCATTCACCACTTACTACGCATATTTCTACAAACATGTTGTGTTCCTACTAGCACAGTGCTTGTAAACCCCTCTGCCCCACCCCCCACGCCCCTGCCCTCAAGGGCCACTCCATCACCTGTCGCCCCCGTGTGAGTGATGAGACCCTCAGCCGCTGACACACTCCATCAGGCTACCGCTTAGCCCGGAATGACCAATCACTGCACTTAAGGGGTCAGGGAGAGAAGAAAAAAGTGAGCTTCTCACTTTTCGGCCAGGTCTGCCAGCCCCCTCCCCCGAGGCGCTCGCACCAACGGCGGCGACCAGGTAGCGCTTCTGGCCCGATCCGGGCCGTCGGAGCTCAGTGGAGCGGCCAACCCCGTGGGCCTTGTCCAACTAGAAGGAAGAGGAAACTCTTGAGAGGAAGAGGAGCGTGCTGAACCGTGGTGACACCCCCCCACGGCCCCTGCTCCCCTTTCACATTACGCTTTGTCCTCCTGAGTGGGACACTCTCTAAATTATTTGTTTACAGGCTAATATGTTTCCTTCAGAGATCAGTTGGGCTTCAATGAGCCCCAAAGCAGTGAGTCTCAGCCCTTGGGAGGGAGGAAGACGAGGGAAGGAGAAAGATGGGCCCGAGAAACGGCATAGCTAATAACGCAGTACTGCAGCACAGTGACAGCTAATAACGCAGTACTGCAGCACAGTGACAGCTAATAACGCAGTAATGCAGCACAGTGACAGCTAATAATGCAGTACTGCAGCACAGTGACAGCTAATAATGCAGTAATGCAGCACAGTGACAGCTAATAACGCAGTACTGCAGCACAGTGACAGCTAATAACGCAGTAATGCAGCACAGTGACAGCTAATAACGCAGTACTGCAGCACAGTGACAGCTAATAATGCAGTAATGCAGCACAGTGACAGCTAATAACGCAGTACTGCAGCACAGTGACAGCTAATAACGCAGTAATGCAGCACAGTGACAGCTAATAACGCAGTACTGCAGCACAGTGACAGCTAATAATGCAGTAATGCAGCACAGTGACAGCTAATAACGCAGTACTGCAGCACAGTGACAGCTAATAACGCAGTAATGCAGCACAGTGACAGCTAATAATGCAGTAATGCAGCACAGTGACAGCTAATAACGCAGTAATGCAGCACAAATTAACTGCACTCAACACATATGAAGAGTGAGATGCCATCAGCAAATAATCAGGACTTACAAAAACACGATTTCTCTTTCAGAATATTTTGAGTAAATGATATCTTTGCATTCTCATCAAAGTACAATTATAATGGTTTAAAATTAAATCTTTTGTCTGGGCTGTGGCATTAGGCACTGCATTAGACAGAGGCAATCCAGAATAGTGTTTGCACTCAAATGGAAGATTAACCCACTCAACTTTCATTGTTCTGCTCTCTGAAAACGTTATATATTGTTGAGTTTCTTTTCTTCATCCATCGATTTCCTGACATTTTTACAGTCTTGAGGGGCAAATATTGAGGGCCACAAATCTGAAGGTCAATGTACAGAGACATGTTGTCCCTTCAAATGGAAAAAAACTAATTTAGTTCAAAAATCAATCAAATACTTTGTGAATAGATTTTTTTTTAAAAGGATTGGTAGATGAGTCTTCAGTTCAAGAGAAAGCCTTGTTTTCTCCATTGCTGGAATTTATCCTCTGAGGGCCAACACAGGAATAATTTGAAGGTGACGAAAGTTAAGTGCAATGGCATACAATGTATTAAAATGAAAAAAAGAAGCTGAGAGACTGAAGTAGATGGGGACATGTGCATTTTTAGGAGATGGGGAAAATTTCTTGCTGGCAAGAGAGGGAATAGAAATGCAAAAATAATCTATCTATCAGATTTGCGGGCCAATAAAGTTACTCAGATTTATACAGCTGTGTAAATTAAACACGTATGTTTGAGGAGGTGGGCACAGTCACAAGCACCTGCACACACACAGACATACAGAGGCATCCACTAACTCACTTCGACAGGGATATTGAGAGAAACGCTGATAAGAAACCTTTTCCTGCACTTTGTTCTCTGTTTCTGATAGTTTTGTTCCAAACGTTCAACTTACCATGCAAACCATTCAGCATTAATTTAATAAACAATGAAGGAACTTCAGATTTGTGTTTTCGGATTTTGTTAGGGTTAGTGGGATGGTAGTAGGCAAGTTCTCAATCATGTGGTTAGGTAGCTCAGCCTTGTGCTGCATGGGATGGGCTCCAGGTGTAATCTGGACAAGGATAAGTGGTTGGAACGTGGATGGCTGCCGTTAGCATGGCCCTCAGAATTTAAATTTTATTGAATAACCCATTTGAAGACATTTTATTATGAATAAAAGTAACTATTATTTGCTATGAATATTTCAAGCTTCTATCTTAAAGCCCACAGCTTCTAGTATGTTTGATTTGCCAATGTCGTGAGTTTTAATACTTACATGGAGTTCAGCCTTGCAGAGCTGCCCTAGCCAGATAAAGAGACTATTTGCAAATATAGTGAGTGCCCTCCAGTGGACAAAGCGGAACACAGCATGGCACTGAATCTTGCATCATGTGACATTTTGCTGCTAATGTTAGGTCTCAAAATCAGCTTCAGTCCTTTTCAAATACTTAAGGAAGAAACATTTATAACATCTGTAAAAATAGCCATAGCCAAAGATACTCAGCACACTTCAGTTCAGTATAACATGAGCTGTTTAACACTACAGGACTGCAAATGAGGGTATACAGGCTTAAGTCAGGTCATAAGGTTAATGTAGAGACAGATGCAACATCTAAATAAAGTAATTACAACTATGACACTAACCAAGTTTTATGATTATTAAAATGATTCATGCTTATTAAACCTACGATAAAAGCCATGATTTATTCTTATTAAAATAAGCCTTAGACTCAATAGTGCTAATATACTATGATATTATTTTATTCATCGACAGTTGAGCCTGTACTAAAATAATAACTGAAGATGAAATATTATCTGTTTTTTGACTTCTTGATACCAGAACTTGCCTTCTCACACACACACACACACACACACACACCAACCATAACCATAAATAACCAAACAAAATACAACAGTTTTTGCATTTTTAGTTTTTTCATTGCAGTCACAGATTTTTATAAAATACAGTTTTCCCATATGGGGACCAGGAAACTGGTCCCCATAAGGTAAAAAAAAAGGGTATTCATCATGTTGTGGGGACATTTGGTCCCGAATAGGTAAGGTATACCTGGAATACACACACACACACACCCACACACACCCACACACACACACACACACACACACACACGCACACACTGAAATCAAGCCACAGACCAAACTCTCCTGATAACAGGGGAGGCTGCAGCTCGCTGTACAAAACAGACACGTCAGACTGCACTCAGCTACTCACAATTACATGCCCAGTGCAAAAATACAGCAACTCATACTTTTCATATCTTCCTGAATGGATAAATTCCTGTTTTTATTGTCTCATGCCCTTTCTTTGAGATTCCGTCCCCCTTAAAGGTCATCACCTTCCCTAGACTGGAGAGGACCTGGGAAAGTGACTTCCCTATTGATTTTCACACAACCGACAAAGAGAGGAGCAAAAATGAATAGAGCTGAAGTGCAGAAGGCAGACAGGTTAATGGTGTACTCGTCGCTTTTTCTTTCCCTTTTTTTTTTGTAGAAGAGGGCATTTCGCGAGTAACAGAACTCGTCCTCAAACAATCAGGTAGCTACAGCAGCATGTTTCCATACGGCATCGGGGGAGGGTGGGAAGTGAGAGAGACAGGTAGATAGAAAGTGAGGGACAGAGAAAGAGACAAGCAGAGACAAGCAGAGACAAAAAGAGCACTCATACGGATAAAGGAATCAAATGGCTTCTATTGACAGACGGCCTATATCCCTGCTATTGCCTGCTAAGAGTAAGGACTGTGGCTGGGCATGATTCCGATGGAGAGACTCTGTTAGGTCTGGGCCCAGACAGTAACAAGAGACAGTTATGATGTGATGAGTTACCCAACCATCTTCCATGACTGCTTATCCAGTACAGGCTCACAGTGAACCTGGAGCCGGTTACAAAGCACATGGGAGGAACGCCCCATCAATGAGGATCGTCCCTGTCACCTGACTGATGTCATGTGGGCTCCCTAATTATTTTGGGTAGAACCTAGTTTCCCAAAAGAAAAAGGCATCTCAAGTCTTTTTAGGGTAAATTTTCAAAATCTCGCAAACATAAAAAGCAAAGCATTCTTCAAACACTCAACGAGAGTTGCAAAGCATGCAATATGAGCGATTTGTTGTGCATGTAAAAACCAGCAAAGGCTAAAAAGATGTATAGGGACACAAAACGACATCACACATTGGTATTTACATAAAAATATTTAGATGGGGCGCTTTTGAATTTCATTCAGTTAAATTTGGGGCAACACTACGGTTATGAATTTGTCAGTAGGTCTAGATATTTGCTAAATAGGACATAATATATAATATGAAGAAATTCAATAAAGAATAAAGGTGCCCAAGCATTCTCAATGAAACACGTATTTCATACCGTTGAGCCGATCTTAGTTCTCAAAAAAAGAGAGATTTAAAGTAGCTTTGTGACACCTAGTGGCCATGTTTCATATCACAGACGACATTTTATATTACAAGCTGCAGAAAGTCGTAAAACTTACTGCTAATTTCTGGGAGTAAGCTGGTGGTATTGCGCTCGTTTCCCCCTTTGAAGCAGTGAGTTAGTCATACTACTTTTTAATAACTGCACCGATTTTCCTTTAATCGGGTGGGCGATCCACGACTTTTGGTAGATTTTTTTGACGGTACTAAAAGAATAGCACCCAGTATTTATTACCAGATACAGCTGGTAATACAGTGAGTTCCCACTAAACATTGGACGTCGGATAGGCGTGCAGATCATGTCTATATTAGGTCCGTCAGTCCATGACCAATTCTGTACATCTATACAACGTCCAAACTAGGTCCACAATTTGAACGTCCATCCATGACCCAACTTGCACGTCAATATGACATTCAACATTTGAACGTAATTTTTTTGACGTTATTTGGACGACTATGACAGGTGCAGGAAATATAGTTTTATTTACAAATATCAACATTGTTGTTATCAACATAATAAATGTGAATACAGATGATTATTTCGAAACAAACATGATTTATTATGCCAATGCGTACGTATTTTATGTGCATTTGCGCTGATATCACAATAAATTATATCGTGCATTGTTTTTTATGTTCGTTCTGAAAACCATGTGAAAACTGAGTAGTGCAGAGCAGCTGTAACAGTTTTATCCACGTCCCTCGCGGACACTTTTGTGCACGTGCAGAACGCGGGATTTCAAAATCTGGCAGCAGCTTGATGCCCGGTCGAACAAATTAACATCCAGCTTGCTAAACCAGGTTAATGCTAAATTATGTTTTTTACTTTTCATGATACTTTAGCTGTGTACTGTTCTGTTGTATACACTGTAGCACCGGCGGGGCTCATGTCCCAGCATGCCCCGCGTGCAGTTGTAAATAGCCATTGTTGTGTTGTTGCTGTTATTGTTAATTAATAGGTAATTCCTTATTGTTGCGCATGTGTTTACATGTGTCTTGTGTGTACCCGGTCTGATCCTCGTGTGTAATTAGCTTACACAAATGTCCCACCGTGGATGCGTCTTACAATTCGTTGTCTGACAACTTTGTGTTTCTTACATATAATTATGTTTGGTGCTCTTTGGGTGCCTGATGTTATCCTTGTACGGATTATTAATTGAGTGGATGTTTCCCGACAGAGTAGTTTCCGTGTTTCTCTGCTCGCGATACCTCCATCTGCCCGTCGCAGCAATACGTTATTTAAATTTAAGTTTTAATTGAAGGCATGGAGAAATTGTTCATTTATATATGAATTTAGTAGTGACACGACATACACAATGTCTAAAATTAGTCTGCTTTTGGTATTATAAGACGTCCACAACTACCACATTTGGACTATAAATAGCCCATACATGGAGGTCCCACGGCCGTCAATACTAGACGTCGCCTGGCGTTACAAAACAACCCCCTCAGTGGACCAAAATTGGAAGTCCAAAAACGACATATTAAAGATGTCATTCCGACGTCACTATGCGCAGTGGGTTTGTACTCAGGTGTGAGATCGTTTAACACGGTTTACTTCAAACTATTCCAAAATCCCAGGCAAAACATTAATGCGGTGTTTGCGGATTTGGACTATATTAATACTTGTTTGCACCAAACTCAGCAGTGCAGATGGAAACTTAAACACCGGAAATTTCATCTGCCTTCTACAAGAGATCATAACGGCTATTACATTATTTTTATAAATAATTCGCAAAACAGTATGATTTATTTAGAGCTGAAAAAATATACAATCGAACATTAAAGATAACTGAGCGATACAGTGGAATATCGATCATTAAATTTGCGAGATTTACTTACAAATTAAGTTCTCTATATGCATAGGCCTGCATGCATGCATCTCACCGTGGTAAAGGTTCCAAGCAGTATTATTAATTATAATAGTATACAGCAATCGGTGACTTAAAAAAAACAGAAATGGCGGGGAATAAGGTTTAGTCACAATCATACAGCAGATGGTTATCTGCTTCATGGCACGTCTGCAAAATAAATAAAGGTAGGCCGACATGAAGTCATATTTTGATTTTGAAACCCCATAAGATCCTATTAAAACGGAACTGACATGCCACTGTCAAGGGAGGTGAAGCTGCAAGGTTTAAGTTAAAATTTGTCGTACTTAATTTCTTTATGTAAGCCTGTTACCTACTTGCGTCGTGTGAGCTTTATTCAGGGAAGCTTTAATAGAGGGGCTTATGTAAATGTGTGTATAGCGTAGTATTTCTGCTTTGCTTTACTATATGGTCAAATAGATTGAGAAAACATGTAGACTACCGCTAAAATTTAAATACAAGTATTAAGCAAAAATATATAATTAAAAACGTCAACAATGTCTAATATATGTGAATCATGCCCGTATGCGGTTTTCGATCGGGGAGAAGTTAGGTTCCACTTAGAGAACCTATTAAATCGAACTGTTCGTTTAAATGAATCGAACATTCGATTCAAATTAAGACTCGGATTTTTTTGGTGGGTGGGGTGGCAGTACATACTGCTGCACTCTGTTTAGTTACTTTTATTGAAACGTCATGTTAAAATCTTTTTTTTTAAAAATATTGATCATCTGAGTATTGTGAATGTATATCGATCACTTCAGGACTAATTAAAAATGAAAAATAATCACGTACGCAAGCTTTTTGTTTTAAAACTACAAACATTCAGCTTCCAAAAGCCTGATAAAATCTCGAGTACCTTATGAAATTTGCAAACATATATAAAGGGACACTCAATAAATAAATAAATAACATTACAAAATATTCATTTTTATAAGAAAACACTAATGGTCCCAGAGCACTATATTTTATATACATCTTATATATTTATAACAGAGAAGGGCGAATCAAGTGTAATAAACAAAAAAATTAACATTTGATTTCGCAGTGTCTGAACTGTTTTTTCTTTTGCCGTCACGCATTTGCGTTGCTGACAGACTCGCGTTATTGGACAGAACTGCAGCCTTCTTTACAGGAATGGATTTGTTTTGCAGAAACTCTTCATGCTCTTCACTGTGTGGCCTTAAGGTGAACAATCAACTTTGACGTGTTGAAATGTTTATGAATATATCATCATTGTACATTTTTCTAACGAAGTTAAAATAATTCTACACAGCAAAAAAAATTCTGCTTCGTACGCAGGCGATATGGGTCACCATTTTAAAGGGAATTATCGGCGGTAAATATCGGCTCATTTTTAATATCTTGCAGATGGCCGATATCTGCCAACAACGATAGCTGGCCACATTAACGTAAATTATGGGGGTGGGATAGGGTTTAAAGCCCCACCCCCCAATAATCAAAACCAGCCAATACAAGGAGGAGTGTCATTTCCCAGAGGGACCAGTTGTCCATTTGGCCAACCCTGACACGGTATGCCCTTGGTACCCGTTCTGCAACACTTGCTCCGTAGTGATGAAAATTTGTCGAAACGACATGGTGCCGTCAGGCAGCAGGTGAAATGTGCTATACCTGGATTTCCTGGCTTTCATCCTTCTTTTCCTTTAGTGTGGATCATAGCGGAGTTTGGGGAACTCCTGAGCATCAGAGTGGGGACCCAGCTGAAGTTCCAGACTCACGAGCCCGTTTGGTCTCTCTCTGATTTCGGAGTTTTCAGTTGCTTACATTACTTTTTTTTTTTTTTTTTTTTTTTTTTTTTTAAAAAAGGTATATACCATATAGGTGAAATGTCTAGAAGGCACGACGATATGAAAAAGTAGACTATGCATAAGCTTACACAGTACTCCCATAGTATTCTTAGGGCATGTCCCTACCATCCATACTCAGGGAAGCACCTCTACCATATCTACAATAGACTCATTGTTCACGAATTATTGTTTTTATTTTTTAAATGAATCGTTTAAGTAATTAAAATGATCTGTCCTGTTAAATCCCCCCCCTGCAATTTTTATCATGAGACACCCTCATTTTCTGAGTGCAGTGGAACTTGGCTTTGTGTTGATAATGGAATTTGGCCCTCAGGAAAAAATAGTTGTGGGGCCCCATCTCTATTATAATTAAAAAAAACAGCCACCACAATGTACTTCTACAGGTCTTAATGTCTAACTTTGTCTTGTGGACAAAAATTAACTGATGCTTAAACAAACTTAAGTGTAGAAAAGCAGGAAGCCGGTCTTAGTATTCAAATGCAAAAAAATCATATCTGTAGTTACTACACGGTCATGAAGTAGGCCTATATTCCTCCTAGCCAATGACTTAAGAAAAGAAGGACATTATCAAGGGGTAAGTTTGAATAATTTCTATAACTTTGAAAACATCAGTGAGCAATGTTAATTTTATCACCAAAAATGTTGATGTAAATATTCATTGACAACCTTTTATTTCATGACTATATCACAACGTAATTGTAAGTTACGGTGAAATCTCTGTTCGTTATACCCTGACGATTAAAGACCAGATGAAATTGCTGGCTCTGTTGTGGCAGACAACCTAAGTCACAGTAGCCATCTTAAATCGTTGTTTTTTTTCCTTTTAAACTAATCATTTACTGACGCATAAATGTGCAAGTGCACGTACCAGTTCTCACCATCTCATTGGATTATTTGTTTTTCCCGCTTGGTGCATGTCTGCACAAATGCCAGTTTCCAGGATAACTAATGCTAAGTTCACACTACATTATTTTAGCCCCAATTTTCTGCGCACGGACAGTTTTTGGAAATTGCCGACAAAACCCCTAGATTGGAGGTAAATCGGTGTGCGATCGGCCCTAGCAAATCGGCACTCAACCCCGGTGTGTGAATTGATTGAAGACGTCAATGCATTGCAGGTGCCTTTCAGAGATCTAGCAGGCTAAATATCTGGACCTGTCAGCGTTGCTAAGTCCCGTGGGTGTGAAAAGTGCGGTGACTGGCGTTGAGTGAGGCGACAAGCCACAGCCAATGAGAGCGCGAGTTACAGAGTGAGGGCAAACCCAAGGGAAGAATTTAAAAAGGTGTAAGAAGTTCAATTTGTTTAGGAACTGCACTTAGTATTCAGGGATACACACACGTATGCAAGGGTCATCTTGGAGAGAAGTGCCTTCCTGAAACTAAATCGAGATAAGTAATCTGTATCTAGTAAACAGAAGGAAAGGCAGATAAGATTAATGCTTAGTCCTAAACGCCACACTAATGTCCCTTTTTTGCAATTTCAGCGATTTTACTGTATTATGTACTTTTTTTTTTTGAAGATGGGTTATTGTAAAATGTGAAGACAGGTTTTGCACACAGTTAAATGGGTGGTTGATAGGTGTTTTAATGCCCTAATAACAAAAATTACTACAGTATAAAATGGACAAGAAGTTAAATTTGATGGGTGTTTTAATGCCCTATAACAAAAATGAAACCGTGAAAAGTATGTTGATGTATAGAAAGAATAAATATCTGAAGGAAATATGATTGCATTGAACTTTTTCTAAGAAACTTTAGGCATTTTAATATATGAAAGCAGCATGATGAGTCAGCAACACATTCACAGCCTAGACGGGCACACCCTGTGATGCTTGGTTACGTATGAGGTACGTTTACTTCTCAAGGGAATTTTTACAGGCAGGAGAAATATCCTTAAGCAAAATCCATTTCAGTATCGTGAACCTGTCTGACAAAATAATAAAATGTAACTGTAATCTAACTACAATTTCTAGTGATAAAACTAAATAAAAAATTCTTGCCAAAATTAACAAAGCAAAGCAAAACAAAAATTATATTAATCAAATAGTTTAAGCAAGAAAAGTTCATGTCTTGTATCACATTAATGTGGTTGGGCCATTGTCTCGGTGATTGGAAAGTCCAGGGATTATAACTGCATCACCATTGGGCCCCTGAAAATGGCCCTTAACCCCATAGGCTGCTCTACTGATGCTGTAAAACTGACAAACCCTGTGCTCTGGTCCCAGGCTTCACTCTCACCTCTATACGAGCGTCTCATAGGAGGGCATGATGGGATATGTGACAACTAAAGGATTTCCATGTACTTGTACAAATGGTGAATAAAGAACCATTTGAGGCAAAACAAGTTACAGATGAACACATCACTCACTTATTTAACACATGCTTAGAAGAGTAATTCTGATGATTAAAAAATTTGACTTAACAGCAGTTTATATATAAATCCTTAAAATCCATTAAATATTATCCATTCAGGAAGTGAATATCTTGTTCTAATTAATTAGTACTGAAATATAAGCTAATATTATAATAGCTGATTAGATAGGTTCTTGGAGCTCAATATTTGTTCTGAAACTCATGCCTGCATATTTTGGAAAATGGGATTTTGTAAGAAAGATCATTCCGTCAGTTTAAAGACTAATCTAAGCAGTATTTAAAACTGGCCAGAGATCAAGTCTAACCCTTTGGAAATAGCTTGAAACTCAAGGTCTGGTGTTCTCTGCCATGGATCAGAGCTACCAAATGTCCTTGCCCTGTCAGCATCTGAAAGGGGACAAAAGTTTGCTACTAAATCTAATATCTGATACCTCAGGAAGGCACTGAGATTTTGAAGAGGTCAGTAGAGGTCAGGCCCTGGTTGTCCAATTGGACACCCACACCCGACCACCTAAAAGGACCAGAGACACAAAAATGAACTGACATTTTTGATTGACATGTCCACTTGGTTCATTTATTTTTATCCTTATGACCTCAAAAACAAATAGCCAAAAATACATTATAGATAACCAATACACTGAGTATGTATTTCTTCAGTTTCATCTAGAGAAAATACAGTCGGGTCATTCACACAAGACTTTAGACTCGCTCTCGCTTTCCAAGATGCTGAAGAACACAGTGATCCACCAACTGATCTGACCTGGTAAGTGAGGGCTGAGCACTGAAACAGGACCTTTTTTTCCTTCTTTTTTTTTTTTTTTTAAACGTAGGAAAATTTCCTGTTTCTTTGCAACTTCAGATACAGCCTGTGCTTGTTCAACCTCCCTTCTTTTCCATAAGTGTATGGACACTCCCAAGTGCCCGAGGACGGGGTCACATGACTCCGGGAGTGGGTGTGACCACAGCCGGCGGTGCCCGAGGACCTGGTGCTGACTGGCAGCGCGAGCCAGGCGCCCAGGTCCGCAGCCAATACCAGAACAGAAGCTCAGCATCTCACACCGAAATTGTGTGTGGTTTTTTTGTGTGCCCAACCTGTCTAATGGTCATGTTTTTTTTTTGCCTTTTCTCATCAGAAAAGCAGACTGGTTTCTTTGTAAAGCACAACCATATAAACAATTACATTTTTTTCATATTTACATTCACTCAAGTAACATCAAAAGCAGCCACCGTCATTGTCATTCTCTGTGTACAGAATGCCTTCTAAAGTAGCGTGCAGTGTCCAGTGGTGGGGGGGGGGCCTTTAACGGTTGGCACTGGAAGGTTTGAGTTTTTTCATCAATTTAAAAAAAACAAACAAAAAAAAAACTCCAAGGTATGACCCACAGACCGACTGCCGTGTTTCTTAGCACAACCATTTTAATAAATCATTTTTTCTTGGGGCATCAAAAGAACAAACCTAAATATAGGCATTAAAAAATCCAGTATAAACTAAATCTTGAACTAATAAAACTTAAAAAACAAAAAAAAAATTAAAAGTGCATTTGGGATAACCATCAGGGGAGATAAAAAAGCAAGCGAACAGGGAGGCTGCAGCTGTCGAGGTGCCGGCTTGACGCAGTGGGTCTGGGGCCCCTTGTGTCCTGCTCTTACCACTCCTTCTTCTTTTCGTCCATCGACACGCCACCGGGCCCCAGCGCCACCACCAGAAGAAGGCCCCCGATCACTGACATGGTCTGAAAGAAGTCATACTTGAGGAAGTCGTGCATGGGCTTGTAGGCTGGTACTGTCCAGAAGGCGTTGAAGTAGACGTTGATGGCGAAGAGCCACACCACCAGTGTGAGGGCGGCTAGCTTTGTCTTGAACCCCACGGCCACAAGGATGATCAAAGCCGTGCCGACCATGTTCTGTAGGATCTAGTGGTGGAAGAAGTAGAGTGAATGGGTCAGGAGGGGATGTGCATTATCATCAACTACCATCCCGCACCAAACATCTTCTTACAGTATTTTCAGAATGGGTACAAACTTGACCTGAGCTGACAATGATGTTACCCTTTCCCACAGTAATCCTACAGTATATTTGACAAAATTCTTAATATGCTAACAAATGATGTAGAAAAGCAGCAGAATTGTTCATTTTGGACTATGAAGTAGATGCAACCAAATGTGGAGTTGTGGCACCTGCTCAGTTGTGCTCAAAGGTCAAAGCTGGTTATTTTCTACAGACATGGACGCCAACACTGCACAAGATTCTTAGCTCACAGCGCAGACAAGCTTCACCATCTGTGCAGTCACAGATATGTCAACTTCTTACACGTCCATAAGGAAACTCACAGAGAAGAAGCTGGTGTCGAAGTGCAGAAGGGTCATAAACATGAGGACCAGGAGAACACGGCCTCCCAACTGCATGTACTGCTTAGGAGAGCTCTCGCCCATGGAGGGCACCCCAGCAAACATGCTCTTCCCCTCTGAGCGAGACTCTGCCAGCAGCAGCAGCAGCCCCCCACCCAGGGCCAAGTTCCTAGGAAGAAAAGGAAATAAATAATAAATAAATAAATAAAAAAGGAAGAGAAGGAAGAAGACCTGACAGAGCAGATCACCTCAGTGGAAGTCAGCTTTGACAGAAACACATTTAAGTGCTAAAATGTGTACAAAATGTGACTCCAAAGCATTTCATATTTTAATCACCCGCGTCATCTTGCCATTTTATACCAACTACTCTGGACTCACCTCATTAAGAACTTAAGATCCCACAAAATGCTGTAGGCGATAGTCTGGGGGAGAGAGTAGATGAAAATCAGAGTAGATGAACTCATATTATAAATACTTCAAATATTTCAGAAAAACAATTAAGGCTCATTTATACTTTTGTGCAGAACTTATGCCATAGAGAGACAGCTTGACGTGCACTTTCCCAGAACTAATGACAAATCACAGTGACGCAAACCACAGTGACAGTGATTGGTCCGCTTGGTAGCATCACACATCCTCCTATGCAAATGTTTTGTTGTAGTTCATTTCCAGCTGGTGGGGGGGGGGGGGGGTTTAGTGTGGGAGCTGGTCTCAAGCCTGCTGTTTTTGCCACAGTTGGAATCGTTCATGGTGTTAAAAAAAATAGATTGCAGCCGTTCACACCAAGACTGCATGATATTGGAAAATTTCAGATACCAATGTGATTTTTTTGCGATAAATGTAATATTTATAAACCAAAAACCCATCTATGAGTTATAATATACATTTATAAACCCATCTATGAGTGATTCGTACAGCAAGGATGAAAATCATTATGATTGGCTGAGAGAGTGCATGTAGAGCTCATGCAGAAAGCAGCGGGGATAAACTTTGAAATGATTTTTATACGTATGCTAGATAATCTTGAAAAGGAACAATCATTAAAACTGCAAAGTTTGCCAAGTTTTGTTTCTTATAATAGAGTAAAAATGTTTTAGCAAAAACTTAAACCCACTGCAGTCAGCCAACAAGCATTTTGGCGGTCTAACTGCAGAGCGACACAGACATTCAAATGCACGAGTATAAATGATCGCAACGGCGTAAGCCATTTGCGTTGGCTACTGCGTAAGCTCTGCGTGGGCTTGAGGCAGAAGTGTGACTCACCCTTAGAAACTCACCTGTAGAGCTATAATCCCGAACAAACCAAAGCAGGCATACTGTACAAAATTTCTACTGAGGATAAGGACACAGCCCCCTGCCAGAGAAGTACAGAGAATTTAGTTCATGAGGCGACAAACAAAGCTTATTACAAAACACTGCGACGCCCCATGTCACTGGTTAGTCTGGACCTCAGCTCAAGCCCCAACCAAGCCCTTTAAATCCCCCATTAACTCCCAGGAGGCGGTACTCCCTTGAATCAATCCCATTGTTTTTTTTAAGTGGGACTTTCTTTCATTCAAAACCCAGAACATAGATGCTGTACCCACAATCCCTCTCTCACCCAGCTGTCCTAATAAGTTGAGCAGGACGAAGCACGTGGCCAGGAAGTAACCACAGTTCCAGGTGGCCTCGATGTAGTCCCTCTGCTCGAACCACTGGAACCACATTCGGATGCCGTCCTCCAGGAAGGTGCTTATCAGGCACAGGCGTGCCAGGTGGGGCAGGTACTGCTTTGTCACCCGCAGGAACTGGGAAGGGCGCAGAGGGAGATTTCAGAAATCGAGATAAAACAGTGACAGCAACTGACTGGGTCAACAGGGGGAGGAGACAGAGGAGCAAGAGACGTTTCATGGAATAGCAATGCAGAAAAAGACCTGAAAAAACAAGGCAAGAAACTGGTACAGAGGTCATATGGGACACAAGTCCGATTGCGGCAGCCTCCATGAAAGAGCAGGATATCTCAGAGAGCTTATGGTAGGTGGACCAAGCAACTTGTAATGTTTGGGCTGAACGTCTCCTCTATATTCTGAGGATTTTAGATTATAAAAATACTACCAACTGTGTGAAAGATCCAACAACAAGTTCATATTTATGTTACACGCAGAGCTGTAATCCCTGCCACCATTAGTGCCCTGTGCACCACAACAGATGCCAGGATTCCCAAACAGATCCAGCACGAATGTAACTGCTGGGGATAGAACTGTCCACAGATCCATTATGATCCATCAAACTGAAATGCCAGTGAAAGGCAAAGAATTTCTGGGCAAATTCTAAATTTTTAGGTGGTGTGTGACTGACTTAAGGAACCTTGTTCCTTAAATTAAAAAAAATAAATAAAAAATTGTGGTATACAAGCCTTTGGCTTTTCTTTAGTGGTCTTCACAATTTGTTTCCAGTGACTCTGCATTTGCAAATTTTTGTCCCATTTAGAGCTTTTAAAACATCTCTCCAAATATGTAAAACTGTTATATAGCATTTCATACCTCATTCCTATTGGACTGGTATCAAATCGGAATCAACTCAAGTTAAACTGAAACGTCGGTGAATCGGAATGGAAGCTAATCAGGGCACCTGAGCCAATAGTGAGCCCTACAGACTACGGCACCTTTTTAGTGACCAGGCCTGCTGACGCCATTACCACATCACTATGATTAGTAAGCGTATCAGGGAGTCTCAAATTATGTACTTCAGTACTCAAACTTTCTATTTTGAGTACACAAGTGCATTCAAGAAGTTTAAGTAGGGCTACTGAAGTACCCGAATTGAGACGCAGAGCAGGCTATACAGAGGAAAAGTTAGGAAAGACTGGGTGAATAGGGGAGAATGGACTGTAAATGAGTGTAAATGTGCAAAAAGTAGAAATACTAAAAAATTAATAGTAATTTAGTGATTAAATATTAAATGAATTTATGAATACATTGTTTATTCTCTGTGGAAAATTGCAGATCAATCTGCGGGCCCGATTTATTTAAATGAAATTAAAAACACGTCACAATCCATGACATCCTCCACTACGGAAAATGGATGATCATCCAATGCAATCATCTCCATTATTTTTGTATGCCTTTAGCTCTGGTGCTACCAACTTGTAGTACTGACTAAATGGCACGAACATGTGCCATTTCTGGACGTGTCGGATTACAGAAAACATTATTGCAAGATACTATTACATACAAGTATTGACAGTTCCGGGAGGACACTATCGCAATGTGCCCTACCCAAGAAAACATAGCTCAAGGTTACCATTCGGGATTGTCACCCAGAAAAGAATGATACTTACACAGCCAGCCACTGATTCAAAGAGTACAATAAAAACACAGATAAACAAGCATCCTGAAAACTCATCAAAGTTCAAAAGACAGGTCACAAAGCAGCTCCGCAAGCCTGCTTCTGTATGCATTTAACAGTCCTGCAGCACAACTGAGTATGAAAGACCACAATAAATACATCTACATCACAGTCCTTGGAAGGCTGTGCTATTATCGTGTTACTAGAATAGGTTGTTTAAATACAAAACGTGTGTGAAGGGTTATGTAAAACACAGGCATTTCTGATGCAGTTCTTGTAGACTATGTCAAATGCTCGCAGACTTGAGTGAGCTAGGCCCTGAAAAACAGGTTCTGGAATTAGGCAGGGATTACTGGGCAATAAACCAGTCAGTAACGCATCTTAGAAAGGATCCTCGTGTGTGGTTCCCCAATAGTGGAAAGAGTCACCAAACCACATCCACTCAGAGTATCACTCCATCTCCAAGAAAAGCCTCAAGAGCCAACTATTCCAAGAATTCCTAGCTGCACTTCGGTCTGACCAATTTCTCGATTGCATGTATGTTTGTAATGTGCTACGTGCCTCATTTTATACATCGCTTTTGACAAAAGTGGCTGCTTTATAATAAATGTATCCAAGTTGACAGATTCCAACAACAAACAAGGGGACACAAAGCTGCCACAAGGAACTGAATGTTAAAATACCTGAAAAATATTTCTACTTTTCCATCTTACTGACTATATCACGCTGTAAACTAATTTAAAAAATTGATTCCGAGGAAGCCCAGAATCTATCACACCTTCAATCACACAAGTAACAATGGCAACTCTCAGACAGATGAACACAGTATCAGACACAGCTCAAGCACAAAAGGCAGTGCTGAATCACTGGCTCTATGCTGTGTGTTCCCTGCAGCTCTTCCTTTATCAATCCTCTCCTGAACAGGAAAGGAGGAGAAGCCCCTGGCACCAGGTAATCATCTGTCCTGCTGTCATTAACCCACAACCACTTGACACATTTAGGCCTAATGAGCAAGCTGATGCGATTTGACAGGGAGTCACTGAAGATCAGATACATCCATTTTGCCTCAAGCATTCCAAGGCATTTAATACTGATAATATCCCAGAGAGCATGTTTAATGTTTATCAGAGGCTGATCTACCAGCCAGAAACAGAGAATGAACAAAGGCCTTCAGCCCTGACAAAACGTTTGATAGTAAAAACACCTAGAAAAGAAGTCAAAATCATCACCTTCTGAGGGATCTGACAATGGGAGAAAACCTGAACACAATATCTGCTGCAAAATTATAACTCCTCTAACATCTGTAAGTGATGTGTCTTGGCATGAAACGACCTGGTGCATTCTGTTTTTGTCTGTCAATATTATATCACCATCAGTGATTATCAGACTAAAGATGGTGTAACTTGATTTCCACATCCTCTTTTTTTTGTGCTGAAGACAAGGACCACATGTGCCAATCATGCTAAAACAAGCCAACCACCACTGATCAAGCTTTTATGTTGACATACATTTCCCAGCTTTTTAGAAATTCAAATTTGGTTTGTTTGTTTTTAATTAATATACTATTGCGGCCCAATTTCCGGAATATAAACTCAGCCAAAAGTAAAATATGTGGGTTATCCAAACATAACTGAATTAACCTGCAAACATGTTTTAGCAGATCACCAGCTGTCTATACAAAAGAATTCTTTAAAGAATTCTAATCAAAATTACGTAGCTGAAAAACTATAAAACAAATTTAAGAGGGTAAAAAAGGCTTAAAAAAACAAACAAACAAAAAAAATTATTTAAAACAAATTAAGTGTTAAACCATACTGGTATACCATACATAAAATGCTTTTTATAAAAGAAATTATTTATGCATTATACATCGATATAGAAAGACAAAAAACTGTTTTTCTACTTCAGACGGAATTATTAAGTTAGACAATTGCAGCCCTGCCGCTATCAGCCTCCTTTAGCTCCACCCACAGAAACGCTCCACATCAGCATTACCGTCTTATGAGCAGCCAATCACGGTTCAACAAGTACCACGAGTACTACGGCCCTAGTGAATGAAAAGCCAATCAGAATGCATGCCAAGTGTCCATGGCTCAAAGTGGAGACTTTTCCGACGGCACATAGATATAATTATCAGCCTTCATAGAAGTTCCAAACTTGCTTTAGATATAGGAAACTACATTAATAGAATACATTAGACCAAAAACACGTTAATTAGTAAGAGACTGATATCTAGTTCTACTAAACATACACTTGAAATTTAGCTGCATTAACAGATAAAGGGGGTGGACTTGGGAAAATTAGTAAGTATAACAGAGGAACCATTATTACACTAGAACTGGGAGTTATTGTTTCCAGATCATTACAATCCTCCACTAGTTTGGAGCTGGGAATATGTTAATTCTCAGTTCATAACTCTGCCCTAAAAACAACAGACAGAAAAGAGACACATCTTGGTGATTTAGTACAAGACGCAAAATATCCGAGGGAAAGATTCAATTTGATTTACTTAGACTTCCCTAATAACTGCCAAATCAGTGCCATTAAATAATACAGACTGCTACGAGAACTGGCACCCAAACTGAACGCAGTCATTGCGTGTTCTAATGAGCCTGCAATATATTACTGTATAGCAGGTGAGGAACAGTGGGAAATGTCATTTCTCAATTTCAGCGACAGAAAAGTGCAAATCTGACGGTGTCGCGCCGTTTGTTGCACCAGGCAGCATTCAGGGGAAGAGGGCAAAACCCTCATCAGAGTCATAAAAATGAAGGGTCTGACCGAGACAGAGAGCAACACGCAATGCTACTAGACAGGAAAACAAGAGCGACTTAAAAACACAGGACGTGACCATTTAAAAGGATTTATCCCTGTACAATTGTCACAGCCCTATTCTTTATAAACTAATCAATCCCACATACATGGCAACGTGCAAAAGTTCAAATGTAATCTGTACAGTAAATCTGCGCTGAGATTGACTGAACTGAGCACTGGACGAACCATACCCTAGTGTGACCCACATGCACGATTTAAACGACAAAACTGGAATAGGGTCCACTTCCAATTAACCAGCACCCATCACCGCGTGCCAGACCAGTAGCGGCATCTGCTTACAGTTCCGATCAATAAGCCAGGCTCCTTTAACTACGTAGATAATACAAAGTACGCGACTAATTGGCCAGAAGCTCCAGCGCCCAGCCCGAGTAAGAGAGACCCACCGGGACTCTAAAATCCCCTATTAATAGGTGGCAGTCTCATCTGGCTCAACAGGTACCCAAGTACCAAAAATAAACGCCGGGACTGTGGCACAAGCGGCGCCGCTCTAGCTAGGCGGGACTGAGACCCCTCGGGCTCCATGCGTGTGCGGTACTTTTACAGCGGGCTGATAAAGCCCTTGTGCCGCTAAAAGGGCGTCTCTCTGGGCCATTAAGAGCACCGGCCGTGCGCCGCAGCCACGTACAGATGCTCGCAGCCGCCGAGTAACGGGACACGCAGCCGGCGCTCAGGTCCATCAGGCGGAAGGAAACCGGCGGTGGTGTTCGGGCGCCCGGGAAATGGCGTGTGCCGGCGGGCCCCAGGTGAGACCCCCTCCTGTGCACATCGTTTGAAGAGAAATTATTTCTTTCTGTGCTCTTCCATGTCTCTACCTCAGCCACGGTGCCTGGAGGCCGCCAGGGCCCGGATCATTACCTGGTCCGCCACGTCTTCAGCGGTGCTCATCAGATCACTGTGGCCCATCTCTCACCAGGCGACGGGGAAACTGCTGACCGTACAGATTCCTATTAGTCTCACTTCGATGGTTTCCCTGCGTTGTGAGGCTCTATCCCAAGCTAAGCTTCCTTGCTCCCTCGCTGCGCCTTTACAGAAGAGCAGCCGCCTCCACCCCACAATGCTCCGCGACGCCCCCGTGGGCTCCCCCTGCCGGCCGCGGTGGCTATAGCATGCCACGTATGCCGACTTGCGAAGAGGCTCCGGGTGCCGATCGTAAGGTGCCCCCATCGTCACATGAGAGTAACAACATGAAATTTGATGAATAAAAATAATCAGAGATTTGTTAGACGACAGAAAAATATTCATGAGACACGTGTGATTTTGCGGGCACTTAACAGGGCGCAATGCTTCGGAATGAGATGCCAGTAATCCTCTTTTTCGTGATACTTTCTATAAATCAGTATAAAAATGTACAAGTATTACACAAACGTTAATTTATCCAGATTTTTTTTTTTACTTTCGTGACGATAGCTTTTTGGAAAGAAAATACCTCTTTTATAATAAAAAAAATATAATTTCCACGTTTATATTGTACACGTGTGCGTTTGAAAAATTGCATACAATGTCCCAAATTCACCACTGGTTGGTGCAAAACTTCACATCCATAAAAATCTAAGCAGACTTTCTGACGTAAGACTTTTCAGGTCACATATTTTGGATGACATGAATGATTCTCTAAGCAAAGTAGGTTACAGTAACATTTTGAGAAAACCTGAATGTATGGGATGCAGAACTCCACCTCCATGGTTAGGGATTTGAATCGTGCCTTGGCTCTGTGTGTGGAATTTGCATGTTCTTTCTGTGTAATGTGCGTTTCCTCACAACCCATAAAACACCGTTAGAATAATAGTGTCTGTAAACTGGCCCGAGGATTTGATGGCATGTACCAGTGTGTGTGTGCCCCGTGACGGACTAGCATCCCACCCAGGATGGGCCCCAGTCTTGCACCCTGTGCTGCCTGGGATTGGCTCCAGGGCAACATGTGACTCTGCTCAGGATAACTGACGGTCGAGGTACTTTCCTACACACTTGTAGATTTCCTACTAATGAAAATCCCTAACAAAGCTTTTGATGAACTAGGTGAGTTTCAAAAATCTACTCTTACAATTTCAACCAATGTTGGAAAAAATTCTTCAAGTAGCTCCATAATAAAGCCTGAATCATCAGCTCTGCTGCCTGGCTACACTAATGTTAAGGATCCCTCACCCACTTATTTATAGTAACCATTGTTCCCCCCATATCTGTCATGCATAACTTCCAAGAACAAAGGTTGTCTTTCTTTATTTCCTGCTACTCTCTGATATATCACATGAAACCTAAAGCTTGAAAAACTGATCAATATGAAGTACTGTGATGAAAATCTGAATAAGGATGATACTACTGCATACATTACTGGAGTCCAACCTTACATATTCTCATTTGGTTGTAACAGGAAGGAGACACTGCATATCATTCTGTACTGGCTGCTGTATTGTATACTGTGGTAACATCTCATCGTCTCATCTCCTTTCTCAGAATGTGGATTTTGAGAAAAGGGTTCAAAATCACGGTTAATCAGGCTGAAGAAACAGCAAAACACCATCAATACATTGCATGCCTTGCCTGCATCAGATTTTATTAAAGTGTGCCTTTGACCTACCAGGGCTGAAAACATTGGTTTATACATGCTTATATTTGAACACCCAGTCAAATTAAATCATACTTTGATCAAGAACCAGCACATGTAACTACAATTTCACACATATTTTCAGTAGAGAATATGAATTTGTATTTAAAACAGGAAATTGTCATATTTAATAATGAATTAAAGTTTCTTCATATGAAATCAACATTTGTATTAATTACTTCATACAGTAGTTTATACAAATAAAAGTCTTGTAAAATACCAAAAATAAGCTGTCAGTAAAAGTACTTAGAAATAACTGTAGATATCCATGTAAAACCATTTTAGAAAGTAGGGTCCTCTATGACTTGTTAAATGCAGCATGTTGCTATGTTTACCCAGTCAGGGATGATGCTGTGAAAAGCCTTATTAAACGTGGCTCTTTTATAAATGGGTACATGTACTGATCAGGACAGAAAATTCTGTGGCTCAGTCTAGCCCAGCATACATAAGAAACGCCAAAAGCTATGCTTTTCGGAAAATGAAAACCCATTTATCACTCACTACAGTAGTGGAAGAACAACAGAGAACAAGACACCCAGAGAACTCCGTTATAACACATATCTACAAAAAAAAGTGCTATTATGATGTCATCCTATACTTTTAACAAATTTACAAAATTTCTTCTTTGCACAACATATTACTTGAAGTAGAAACATCTGTGGTCCCTGTAGCATGACTGACCACAAAGGGCAGGTCCACTACTGTGGCCTGAAGATCATCTTTACAGTTAGTTTCAGCCAGCCAGACTTGTCGGCGAATAGCCACAGAGCAGGCCATGGCCCTACCAGAGAGCTCAGCCTGGTGAGTAGACAGCTGAAGGGTGAACTTTGCTATGAGTTTCAGTTCATTCACAACAGCCACCAAGCGCTGAGGTGGCTGCTCTTCACTCACTTCCAGAAGCAGACGTTTCTGGTAGTCCGATAAGTACCGCAAGTAGTTAGTGGTCCTGGCCAGCATTCCAGCAGTCTGATAGGCTCTCTCTGCAAGTGTTTCAGCAAAGCGCCAGGATTTGGCCGGCCTGGACACTTCCTTGTTCTCCATGGGCGTGATGGCCTGAAAGATGGCTGACATGAAGCTGCTGATCTGGGGCATGCGATCATAGGCTGGTGCCTGACACACATGTAATCGGTACATCTCTGCATGCACTGGCCTGAATGGTTGGGAGCATGCTGGATTAGACCATGTGCTCCGGACTGAGTCTTCAAACTCAGGGACTATTGTGGGATTAGGGTGGTCAGTTGTATGAGGAAAGTCAATTCCTAGATATTTTGCGGCCCGTGCCATAAGCTCCTGCAACTTAACAGCAATCAGCATATCCTTAATTTTAAGGGAGATCTCTGGCAATAGAGATGGGTCTTCCCCATTCTCATTATCAGCCATCTTCTCATTGGCACCTGAAGGAGATACGTGAGGCTGCTCCTGATTTTTCACAGCCAGCTGGATGGATGTCGATTTATCTGGATAGACGTGGTCTTTTTGGTCTTCCTGTATTGTTTGGGTTGCAGCAGAGACTGTAACCAAAGAATCTGTTGTCAGCCTTTCCAAAGCCCCGATTCGCTTCTCCATCACAGCCCATCGTGCTTGCATGCTCTTCTGCTGGGTGTTTAATTCCTGCTGCAGGTTCTCCATTAGCTGCCTTTCCAGTTTGACAGCACATGCTCTCTGCCAGGATGTTGCTCCTCTGGTCGAGGAACAGGAGTCTGATGAATCCCAACAAGGAGAGCGGCACTTGCACTTGTGCCGTTGGTTTCGTTTCGATCGCCTAGTGAACCGGGAATGGGCCTTGGATGAGTGCATCCTTTTATGGGCCTTAGGATCTGGTGGGAAGGGACTCAGTTGGCTCAAGGCAAAGGTGGACTGGAGAGGCTGTGGTAGGTCTCCTGGAGAAGCACAGGTACCTTTGGAGACTGTAAGAGTGGAGGCTGGGGAATTTACAGTGAGTATTACTGGGAATGACAGAGGTTGTACAGGGGAAAGAGGAACCAGTGTGGAGGGAGATGGGGTAGTGATGGGCTCTTTGGTCACTTCTGGAATACCAGTCAGTGCCGTGGATGGAGGGTCACAGCGTGCAGACTCGCATTTGCGTTGCAGCTGGTTCTCCCGGTGCATGAACTCCTGTACATTGGCGAGTCGATTTATGCGCGTGCTCCAGTCCATCTTGGCACAGTGTGGGCACTTGCCATACTCCAGCACAGCCTCCTTGGCATGCTGTATGCCTAAGCAGTGCACGCACAACTGGTGAGTATCCTTAGATAGGATCTTATTTTTGCCACAGGAACACCACGCAAACTTGGGGGTGGTTCCTGCCATGGTGTTCCTGCTACGGTTTTATCTTGCAATTAGATTGTAGATTACCTTGCGATAATAATGGGCATTGGACTACAATTCATATTCGCGTATTGTTTTTTTTTCTCGAACACAGCGTCAACCTCCACAACAAAGAGGGATTCACGGCCAAGATGACATTTTCCAGACCTCGTTTAACCACGTCTATTAACGCCGAAGCAACATTAATTACATTAATTCCTGGTTAGCTCTTCAGTGGATTTCTGACTCGCAATTATTTGATAAACTAGTGTAATAGATGTACTGTCTATTTAAATAGCTAACAATGCAGCTAACTAGATCAATGTTTTATCCTGCGTTTAACATCGGCAGCTAAATCATTTAAACTAGGAGCTTCCTACATTCAGTTGGAACAGAGCAGAAATTAAACGGCGGTTAGTTGTCGTATAAGATACCAATGACCTATTATTATACCTTTGTACGCACATAAGAAGCTGCCAAGTGGACACAGTCTCTTTACCTTTCGTTTACGCTTCGCTGAATCAGAACATGATCCAGCACTGTCGGTTCCAATTACATACGTTGCATTTCTTTCAAACCACGACAGCATTAGACGTGTTTAAACGAGGCCCTGGAGCGACTCCTTACAAATCCCAGAACATCGCAATATTATCAGGCGTCACCTCAAGCTGTGTTCGAAGCACTTCTTCGGCGGTTTCCATACTGAATGTAGTGAATTCGACGTCGCATAGTGCCACCTACCGCTTTGGGAGGGTATGTGTAGAAAATCAGTAATACAAAATTTCCGTGTTAGGCTCGTTTGTTATACACTGGTACAGTTATATACTTAATTTTGGTGTTTGCATTGAATTACCATTTAAATTAACATTTCAAGTAACATTTGCATTTTCTTCATAATTATCCCATTTGATATAAAAACTGGATGTTAATAGTAGGGTTGCCTTAAAATATGGTATATCTAAATATAAATATTTTTGTATGTTGCTGAATTTTTGGTAACTACGACCAGCATTTAAACGTGTGAAATGAACATTGTGTAAAAGTGATGGTTATGTCCACCCCCACCCCCAAAAAAAAATCAAGGTAGGCCAAGCATAGAACAAATAATATAACAAAAGTTGCCAAATCCCTTTCGGAGCTAAAAAGTAGAAATCCTGTGGCAGTGAACCAGAAGCATAACATTTAAACAACAAAAACTCCTCTTCGACTCTCCCGCCCGAAGCTAATAATGCAGACCCACACAAACGCCAACGTGCGGTCCATATACTCATGAGGGCAATTTTACTGACTCACGCAATCACTGAAATAAAAAAAGCTTTGCGGGAATAATCACAAATACAACTGCTACTTCCGTACTAGCACGCAAAAATAAGCCTCTCAAAAAAAGATCAAGCTTTCTATTGCAGCTTTCACGGGAAAACAGGTCCCGCGGACACGGTGAAGTTCAGATTCGTCCATCACAGAAAATAACTGCCTATTGAGCTTGTTTGTACTAAAGTGTAATTTACGAACCAGCCAAGCAAATCATACATAATTCGCAAACCTTGCTTTGGACGTATTTCATAAAATGTATGTTTTTAAGTTAGTTATATACAAAGGTTTATAGTGGTCAAAATACACCAAATATATTTCACTTGACTTCTGAAACCATAGTAATACTTCAAACAAATCACCAAATACTTTAATTAACTAAAATCAAACAAATAATTCCATATGATAAAAACGAAAATGTTTCCATTTTTTGTTTTACAGTTTGAAGGAAAAAAATAAACATTATAGGAAAATAAGTGGTTCTTATGAAAATCATGCCGCTCGGCTCCTGCGTGAGAGCAGCACTGAACTGTCGCTTGATTCAAATGCGTGACTCACCGTATTCCATGCTGAAGACAGCTTAAATATTCACAAATTACCAAACAATCTTAAATCAACATATTAGAAATACCAAGTTCATTCAGTCGTTTCAGGAACGCCTTTATAACCTGCAAGCAAGGAGTAAAACCTCTTTGTCAGCCTCTGCAATACAAACGGGATTATAACTTCAGCACCTTTCTGGATTTGTGTATTGACGTCCAAGCCTGACTGTTACAGGTTGGACTCCAACATCTTCTAGACCATAAATTCATTTTTAATGACCGATTCAAATCAAAGAGCAAAGCACAGGAACTGAGTGGAGCCCCTAGATTAGCTGGATTGGGTGCCTCTATACACGTGGTCTTTTTAGAAGTCAAGCTCATTTTTGAAGAATGGCGTTTAACTACGCAATTACGACATTTATCTAGCAGCTGAATCTAAGTAGTTAGAGGCTATACATCTTTTAAGAAATAAAGGTAAAGGTACATCAAGTATGTAAAAGGTTATTTCATTAATTCATTCTATTATTCATTCAAAAATTCAGTTTCCCAATTGCAATGTAATTAACAACAAATAGTTATGTGTATCACACTACTTTAATGGCCCCAAACCAGAAATGATGTTCTTTCCCAGTTTCTTATTAGAATAAGTTAAATTGATTTACTTTGCCAATTTAAGATTGGGAGTTCAGGTATGACAAATACTTTTATGTAGAGAGCACTTTATAATTACCGAGAGTCACTGTTATCAGGCTACACTACGCTATCCACCAAAGTACTGACAGTAGTTGTAGTAAACCAGTAAAAAGCAGACGATTCTCATTACTGGTGGTGGTCATCTGATTTTCAGGACAACGCTGATGGTCTCCATAGAAAGCTAGAAAAGAACTTCTACCTGCACAATGAAAGAAAGGCACTGGGCGCGTGAAAACGTTAGCAGTGTGGAAGTCCGCCATCTCCTCTCAGTGAGCCACCCCCTTGGAGTTTCCCAATGCGGACACTCAATACCTCCAGCAGTCACATACACTAATTATTCATGTTTGACTTCACTGTTGGGAATGACTGATAGCACGAGTAGGATGAAGAGCAGCTCGTGTTTCTCCAAACGTCTCCCAAGAGCAGAACATCTCGAAGCTCTAAAATGCTCTCCTAACCATCGCTCAAACACTCATCGCTAAAACACTACTCTGCTGGAATCAGTTTCAGGGAGCAGAAATGTCAGGGGACTGCGGCCGAGTGATACTCCTCTTACATTTTACATCTTAAATGAAAACCTGGGACATTTTTATTCACAGTTCCTGAATTCCCTGCCTGAGTGCTGAGAGATAACAGCAAGCTGGACTCCGAAACATTACACTCCACGTTCAGACAACAGCAGAATCAACATCTTTTTTTTTTTTTTTTTCCAGAAGCTTCTTTTTAAGTAAAACGGTGACCGGTCATATGGATGGACCTTCCGTTTGAATGCGCCTACTTCTAAAGTTCACAAAAAAGCGTGCAGCTCAGTTCAGTGAGTGCGTCTCCCTTCCCCACCAACGCTCTGCATCACACTGAAGATGAGCACATACATGAACTGGGAGTTACATGCAATACTTCTTTTCTTCATCACACTTCAAGGTTTCAGTCACGCTAGTAAACTAAACCATGAGGATTACACCTCCATTCCCTTTGAATTGTAAAATATACCCAGTGAACGGGTCCATTAAAATCGACAGGCTTCTCCTTCCTGTATTAAAAATCTATTCGAAAAGTCCTTAATAGCAGATGCAGGTTATACACAGCTTCCCGGTTCGGCGGTTGGTGTGTCAGTCGATGGGCTGCGTGTTGGCGAGGATCCGTCTTTGTCCTCCCCCAGTGACCCATCAGAAATGCCCTGTAATGGTGGTGGAGATCTGTGCTTGCAGCTCCTGGCTCAGCCAGCCTTAGCGTCTCCGTGAGGTCCTGGCTGACCTCCTCCTCGAAGCTGCCTGTTTGCGTCCTGCGGCCGGCTTGTCTTCAGCCACAGATCCGGCCTCCCCCACCTGATCCTCCTGCTCTCCCGCGGCTGACCTCTCCTCCCCATCCACATCCTGGCCAGTGGCATCTGGCTGTGGATCTGCCTGGGCCAGATCTTTCTCTACTCTGTTGCCCGTGATGAGAGGGGCCCCTCCCTCGGAAGTCTCTGCTCTAGCTGTGAACTTGTCCTCCTCAGACCCTACTGGCTCATTTATAGCAAGCTCAGGTATCTTCTCTTTGGAGCAGGTTCTCACAGAGGCCTGTCTGGTGACAGAGGGGTTTGGCAAAACAGCATCACTGCAGCTCCGGCTCTCCAAATGCAGCACTGCGCCTTGTCTGGAACCATCTGGCTTTTCAGGTGCGTCATCAGGACTAGCTGAGGATATGCGGCTCACGAGAGTGCTGCAATCCGAGGCGGGCGTGGTGCAGCCATCACTCATCTCGCCACTAACCTTGTCCTTCTCATCGTGTGCGATTTCATCTTGGGCTCCGTGGTCTTCTGTTGTGCTTCTGCAGCTTCCTGACTCTGCTGGATCCTCTGTGACATTGTCCTCCTGATTTCTTAAAGCCCTGTACTTCTGTTAGGGGAAAAAACAAAGAAATACAGAACATTTTTAAAAAGAGCTTGTTTAATGACGTTAAGGTTTCTCAATGAAAAACAGAACATTAATCCAACCACACACAAAAAAAAAAAAAATGACGTCCCACAGGCCTGTCTGTACAGACACCTTAGGGCAGTACACACCCCTCCACATTAAATGCAAGGTTTTAGTGAATGTTATTCACTATATCAAACATCAGATGCATTCGTATTTGTCCCTCCTTATCCAAGTCTCACCACCCAGCATTTACTCAGTGGAGACAGTTCTCTGCAGTTCACTCATACTTTAAGAACATAAGAACTATACAAACGAGGAGGCCATTCGGCCCATCGAGCTTGCTTGGGGAGAACTTAACTAATAGCTCAGAGTTGTTAAAATCTTATCTAGCTCTGATTTAAAGGAACCCAAGGATTCAGCTTGCACTACATTATCAGGAAGACTATTCCATACTCTGACTACACGCTGTGTAAAAAGTGCTTCCTTAAATCCAGTTTGAAATGTTCTCCCGCTAATTTCCACCTATGGCCACGAGTTCTTGTATTTGAACTAATGCTGAAGTAACTATTTGGTTGAACAGCATCCAAACCTGTTAGAATCTTATAGACCTGGATCATGTCCCCCCTCAGTCTCCTTTGCTTAAGGCTGAACAGATTTAGCTCAACTAACCTTTCCTCGTATGACATTCCTCTAAGACCAGGAATCATTCTTGTGGCCCTACGCTGCACCTTTTCTAAGGCTGCAATGTCCTTTTTAAGATATAGTGACCAAACCTGCACACAATATTCTAGGTGAGGTCTCACCAAGGAATTGTATAATCTTAGCATTACCTCCCTTGACTTAAACTCCACACACCTGGAGATATACCCCAATATCCTATTGGCCTTTTTATTTTGCTTCCCTGCACTGGCGAGAATGAGACATGGAAGCATCAACATACACACCAAGGTCTTTCTCATAATCAGCTACCTTTATTTCAGTAGGTCCCATAAAATACCTGTACTTTATATTTCTGCTCCCTACATGGAGTACCTTACATTTGTCTATGTTATCATTAAATACAGTGCAAATACGACCCTGATGACCACACACTAAAATATGCTTTATTACCTTGTGTGATAGTGCACGTTACATTTCCCAAGTGCCCAGTATCCAGCACTGTGCAAACAGCCACATGGCACAGTCACATGGCACACCCCCCCCCCCCCCCCACATTGTTTATTTGACAGCCGTTTCCTCATTCCAAAGTCCGTGATCCAGATTTATTCACCGACTGCTGCAAGAACAATTTAATCAAAGCAGTCATTTCATGCAGATGCACAGACCTGGCCTTTATCCCCCGCCCCCGTGTTGGCGGTCGTATTTGTTATGTCTCTAAAAATACCCTTTCCTCTCTCATAAAAGTCGTGTTTAATTGGGCTAACAGCTAGGATTTCATGAATATTACTACAAGCAAGGTTCCCTATAACCCCTCAGCACCATCATACGGTATGCCATGCGGTCTATCATACGGTATGCCATGCGGTCTATCATACGGTATGCCATGCGGTCTATCATACGGTATGCCATGCGGTCTATCATACGGTATGCCATGCGGTCTATCATACGGTATGCCATGCGGTCTATCATACGGTATGCCATGCGGTCTATCATACGGTATGCCATGCGGTCTATCATACGGTATGCCATAGGGTCTATCATATGGTATGCCATAGGACACCCCAAAAGCTTCAGAAGTTTCCACTTTCAGGTACAGCTGTGCTTTTGCAAACAATTACACACACACACACACAGCAGGCATGTAAGATTCACTGCATGTTTATCCATAATTCCCTCAGCCGGTCACGTTGGAGGGGTTCAAAACGGAATGTCACTCTGCTGGGCCTCATCGCCCCCTACCTGCAGGTTCTGAAAGTGAGTGAGGGACTTGCAGTGTGAAAGCCGGGCTGTGGACTCAAAATGGTAGAACTTGTGACAAAGCCTGCAGAGGAAGCCAGCCACTGGGACGACGAAGCTGGAGCCTGTCAGGAGAGACGGGAGAAGCGGCAGGTGAAGGACAGCCGGCGTGCAGTGGGAGGACCAATCAGCAGTCTGCGTGACCGGCTGCCTGGAGGAGTCTGCATCCCGCCTCGCCATTTACTCAGCACTGCTCTGCTTAGTCTGTTATCTCACAGCCACCGAGCTCCATAACGAAATACCGATAAAAGTCATTCTCCTCAAGCATTTATCGCCCTTGGTAGAACTTGTTACTGGTTGGCTCGTTGCCTGCTTTGGGTCTGCCAAATAAATGTCATCCATCCATCCATCCATCCATGTCAGGATCACTGAGGCCTGCAGCTTATCCCAGGTACAGAAAGCCCAGCGGGAGGGGTACAGCGGTTATAGGATGCCAGTCCATCACAGAATATGTTTCAGCAGTCAGTACAGTGCTCTGCACGCTGGGCTGCGGCGTGATGGTGCGATGCTCACCGTACTGAGTGTCCGAGTTGTACTGCTCGTCGTCCGCCATGTCTTCCAGAGCGACCTCCTTCTGGGCCGGCTGCCCTGCCTGCTAGGTCGGAGTTACAGATCAATGCAGCTCCTTCGCACAGCAAGTTCAGCTTCCTCTGGGCAAGCAGCCATCAACAGGCATTAGGTGGAAAAAAAAAATACAAACAGCACACTCACCTCTATCTGAGAGTGGATTTGGGCCTCCTCTTCCCCTTCCTCCTCCTCATTGGTCTCCTCCTCATAATCCTCCTCTCCTTCAAAGCATCCCACCGCATCTACGGTAATCAGTTCCTCCAGGACCTCCGGTCCACCATCCTCCCGCAGCTGCAAGGTCAGACACAGGTCAGCGAGCATCATTCACCGGTTGCAGATAAATCCCTGAAAGACTCGAAACACAAAATTAACCATTTTACAGAAGAAATGAGCGACACGAATGGCATCAGTGTAGCCAGCAGTGGGGGCTCCCTGCGCGGAGAGCAGAGGTCACACACACACACACACACACACACACACACACACACACACACCTCCTCCACCCTCTGCTTGTGTTCTGGTGACTTCATGTGCTCCACAAACTTGCGGGGGGTCCTGAAGTGGCGTCTGCAGACCGTGCAGAAGGGCCGCGACGAGTGCTTGGACAGCTGGGAGACGGGGGGGGGCAAAGAGAACATTTTCATAGGCTGCAACCATACAAAGGTACAAAGGCACCATGAAGTCCAGGTCACTAATGAATGTGCTTCCCTGGCCCAGGTGCTGCTCCCAGAATCCCTTGCGCTCCCTCACCTTGTGCTCCTTGGTCCTGCGGTGCTCGATGAGGTCTCCAGAGAAGTGGCTCTGGCAGGTTGTACACCACCGCTGCAGAGCCGGCTTCCACTCCCTGCAGGACACAAACGGCGTGTTTGCTGGCAGCCGGACAACCCTCGCTTCACCTTTAAACACTGTCCAGAATCTACTGCATAACAGACACGCTCTTTAAAATATTATTAACAAATATAGGAGCGAGTGAGATCAAGGTGAAGAGGTGGGACTTAAAAGGAAACTAATCATCAATCTTGGGCGGAGTGAGACAGAGTGGATTAGGATCAGAAGGTTGCCAGTGATCCAGTGACTGGAACAGTGATGTCACTGTCGGGCCCTCGAGCAAAGCTCTTCATGTGCATTTCTCCAGAGACACTGGGTGCTGGCTGACCTTATGATCTGAATCCAAGCTTTGCTCTCACCTATATTTGTTTGTGTGTTTCATGGCAAGGAAGACAGAATATGTGAAAGCTCCCCAATTTCCCTACAGAGATGAATGAAGTATCACTGTTGTGTTGTTTTCGGCTAAGCCTGCGTGCGTGAGGGGGAAGCGGCAGTGGTGTGGCCTGACCCCTCCTTGCGGCTGCCCTGCAGGGAGTCCTGGACGCGGGGCAGCAGGGTGACCAGGCAGGCATTGCTCATGTGCTGGATCTCCATCATGCGCTGCTGGTGGGCCAAGCCGTTCATGTGGCTCTGGAAGTTCTGTCGGGAGAACGGGGCGGAGTGAGAGGTGTGGGTGGGCGGACAGACTGGCAGATGGCCCAGAGAGCCCTCCCAGAATTCAATGCTTCATACGATCTAAGCTGCGGTGGTCATTTGCGCGCCTTCCAAAGGCTCGGCCTGCCTCTATTCCTCCCCCCAGCGGTGTTCGCTCGGCGTATTGCCATACCTGCTGGTTGTGGCAAGTGATGTTGCAGATGTAGCAGAAGAACTTGCTGCCCCCCTCTCTGGCAGAGTCCTTGCTGTCGCTCTGGCTGACCGCGGCCCCCCCAGTGGGCCCACACAGCTCCTCCAGCCCCGTGCTGAAGGCACGGCTCTCGCTGCTCTGCTGGATGGTGACCTTGAGGGACGCCCCCACGCCCAACACCTGTACCGGTACAGGGGTGGTCAGCATGCAGGCAGGAGGAGTAATGAAGTCCCAACCAGACCCTCTGATGTCCGAATGGTCCCCAACTCACCTCGGTCGCTCTGCTTTCTTCCACAAATTCCACTGCCTCTGTGCCAGCTGTACTTCCCCCCTCATCCAGCAGGAGGCAGTCTAGCAGGCAAAGATTGCTCAGTTACAAAGTAACAGAGAATGATACGAATAGACATGACTGAAGAACAACTGTTTTTTTAAAGGACAGGTATGTTGGCATTCTGAGTAAACAGCAGCTTTGCAAAAAGCAGATTTTTATGCAGAACACAAACACACACACCTCCAGGCTCTGTTTCCTCTTCCAGGCCATCATAATCTGGCCTTGCACCGCTGTCTGCCCCTGGAAGCTCCTCTACTTCAGCCTCAGACCTATTTAGAGCCAAATAAGGCATCAATAAGGCTGCTCTTTTCTCTTTATAATGCTGTAGGTCAAAAGTTCAAACAGGTTCTTGAGTCATACCCTTCAGTCTTCTGCTTCTTAGAGGCTGGTTCTCCCTGCTGCTCCTCGGACGTGGGCTCGTGTCCATCCAGCACCTCCGCTCTCTGCTCTGAGGGATGACAGCATCAGCTGACCCCGGCACACTGCCGACAGTCGCCAAGGTGACCGCGCGGCTCGTCACATGAGCCTGTGCGGCGGCGAGCGCGATGCTCTGCTCAGTACCTGTGTCTGCGGGCCTTTCGTCGGCCTCGCCCTCCCTGCTGCTGCTCCCTCCAGGCTGCTTATCTGTGCTGGCCGCTGCTCTCTGCTCATTTTCACGCTTCCTCAGGGGAAGCCGCGTGGCAAAGTCCTACACACAGGTGAAAAGCATCTATTAACATAATCACAATAACATGGCCCCAGCACCTCCGTAAGCGTGCTCACTGAGACATCTAAACAAATGAACAGATATCCAAATGTATGCCATGCCCACTTTGGGGGCGGCGGGAGGGACAATGTGTGATCTCTCCAGTAACAGTAGCACAGCTAAGCTTCTTAACATAAATGGCAACAAAGAAAGATGTCAGCTCAGGCCGGAGGAAGGGTACCTTATTGAAATAGCGTGCCTGAGGGTGGTAATGTCGAGGGGGAAATCCCATGTGGGGGGTCTTAATGGCCACGCCCATAGGAACGGGGCCGAGAAGCGAAGGCCGGGCCCCGGCGGGGAAGAACTGCGCGAACTGCTGCCCCCCCACCGCAAACCCCCGAAGGTTTCCTAAAAGGGGCGGAGGACAGTAGAAGCACGTCAAAGGCGCGTGAAGGGAAACGGATGAGAAGCAAATGCAGACGAATGGCGGCCCGTGCCTTGCATTTGCTGCATGAGCAAGGCTCCCTGCAGCATGGGGTTGGCAGCGATGATGGTGGCCGGGGTGGGGGAGCACAGGTTGACCACCCGAGGCGGGGGGGGAGCCGGGGGAGGCGCTGGGGCTGCAGCGGCCAAGGGCCTGCAAGAGAGATGACATGCAACTGAAAGCCCGGTCCTCTGACTGAATTAACTCCACTGGTAAGAGATGATGCTTTTAAAGTGTATTATAATTCATTCCTGACCGCCATTTAAGGCATTGCTAATAAATATCAACAAGAGTATTAAAAACAGCCACATTTAAGGGGTCACTGAACAGGAAATTGGAAAATGCCTCTGGCCAACTGCATTATTGCAACATTTTCTATAATTAAGGGTTTGGAACTGAAGGAAAAGTGTTTATTGCGTTCGGTGTTGCAATCGATGGGGAACTAATCATGCTCAAGAAGCTGCCTCACAACTATCACCGAGCAAAAGCTTCCTATATCCCAAATGGTGAACACAGCTTGGTCAGAGAGAAGAGGAATTTGTACATATATGGTCAGAAACCAGGAAAAGGAGTTACTGAGCAGGTGCTATGAAGCACTGCTCTTTAAAGCTTAGGTGAGCGACAAGGCAGACTGACCCTCACATTTACACATTTGCCCCGACAAATAAAACAGTATTTGGATGTTACTAAAGAGGTCTGGCTTTTCTAAGTGTGTGTCTGAAATAACAGGCAGCTAGTTGGCAGTACAGTTCATCCAAAGCTAAATAAAAGGCTCAGAGTAATACAGGTATAAAGGAGTTCAATTACAAAACTAAAAAACATGGAATTAATACTTCCAGTAGATTCACATCTGAGGTTAGGGTGTGTGTAACGTGCACCGACTTCTGTGACAATTAGTATTCATAACTTGTCATGTAAAACCAGCTTCTTTTATATAGCAAGCTTTTGTTAAAAATCACGGTGAATATGAACCTTGCCATACAGGCACACAGATACAGGCTAACTAAATAATGTACAGAACAACGATTATGAAAATTTGGCACCTGCTCACACAACACCTCACAATACAGGAGGAGCATCAAAAGTCACAACCTCAACTGGACTGTCGCTCCAAAATGAAAATGCATTAGGCGATGACCATGTTGATCAGTGATCGGTTAAAAATCAAATGAAAACGGTCCATGCAAATGGGGCACAACAACCGTTTTTATTAAATGTTAAACTTTCAGCATAATATTGGTCTGAAACTGCAGGTGATTAGTTGTAATTTTATTTGATATGGGATCGATTATTTGTTTGTTTTATATGCTGTCTTAGCGTATGAGAACCAGCAGTTGAACCACCAAACCACGAGTCAAACAAATCGGTCGGGATGCTGCAGCTGGAAGTCAATACACATTATACATGTTAACATTCTGAACATTTGCGATTGCAGCCGGTGTTCTAATACAATTATTTCACGCCAGGGAATCCCCATCAGATCATAGTAAAGTTATAATACGATTACTGTATTCTGTTATGATTTCGGCGTGACATAAGCCGGCCGGCATTCGCTATATTGTGCTGAGTGTTATCTGTCTAAGCAGTCACAGCCACCTCCGACACATCCATCACGCTACACGCGTGACATACGCAGCAAATACATGCATAGTTTACACAATAGACACTTTCTGATGCTAATATTTAACAGTCAGACGAAACAATACATGAATACAAGCTCTTTCTATTCAACAGTTAAGTATATTTAATTAGACGACTGCAAGTAGGATCGAGTCTCATTCCTATTCCGTCTGAAACGATCGGGTTTCCTAGGAGTAGTAATTTGCTTCATTCCGGATTTCAGGACAGCCGGCACGTTGACGCCAATCACTTTTACTCGAGACACAGCCTGGTTTTAACTCAAAAGCAGAAAGCGGCCGGGAGTTCAGCCTGCGCCATCGGGACACGTTAGGCCCGGATGGAGATCCCCGGCCTCGCCTGCGAGCTCTCACCGGTTTCCTTGGTGGTGGTGATGCGCGATGTGGTGTGAGGAGGGCGGCGGCGGCGGTGGTGGCGGAGGAGGAGGCGGCGGCGGCGGCTGCTGGTGCTGGAAGAGCTGCTGGAGCTGCCGCAGGTGCTGGTGGAACTGCTGCTGCTGCTGCTGGTGATGGTGACTGAACATGTTGCCTTGTTTTATGCTGCCGTCTCCCGGTAAAAGAAAAAAACAGCTTTCCCTTTTGATAAACATGGGGGAGAAACAAACGTTAGCATGATAATCCACAAGCATAAACCTCTTATAATGTATAATACCCATGGTGAGAAACTCTGAGCATGGGGCTGGTGACCGCTGGAAAAAGCAGACAGCGTGATTTTTTATTTATAGGGAAAAAACAGCTCCATGAGTTATTAATGATATGAAAGTTATTAATGATGAGTTATTAATGAGTATAATGAATCATACACACAGAGATCCGTTTAGGACCGATTTTATGCTGGCTAGTCGGTTAGCTGCCTACAACGTGGACAGTGAAAATGTTAAGCCGCACAGATATGAAGCGAACAACAAATAAAATAATAAGAATAAAACAGAGTTTAAAACCCCGGGTGTTCCGTATACTAATTTAACCAAATGATCACGCATAAGCAAAAATAGCTATGTAGCCGCCAGCCCAGAATAAATAACTAGGCTTACGCTGTTGAAGTAGCTATTCGGCTAAGGCTAGCCGCTTATCTCAGCGACGGACCGTGTCCCCGGCTTCGGCTATAACGCTGGACCATCTGAAAACTATAACGCGAACCAGGACGCGTCGACCGGGCCCCTGAGCCGTTGCGCAGACCAGAGCACATCAACCCGCTTCAGCTGCTGCCGTACGTCTCGCCAAAATGTTTACAATGAGGAGTCGACGACAGTCTTTCCTGCGTCGTTTCACCGAAAAAGCCAATTTCAGCGCCATGTTTGCTTGCACTGCCACTGTATGGTTAGGAGGCTAAACTGCACGGGCATTAATACGATGGACGTATAACCTATAGAACACGAGTCCCACTAGCGATGGCAGATAATTCTACTGAATTATGCATAAGAACTACGCAATTTATGAGTAAACAGTACGTGAATTATCGAAAACATGGATTAATTATGTATAATTTGCGTAATTAAATATTTTTTGGAATGTATATAATAGCACACATTTATTATACCAATTTGATAAAATAGACATGGCCTTATTCTTTAGCTAATTATATTTTCTACATTGCCATTACAACACCGCATTACACTACGGCACTAACGGATTTATTTTCTCGTTTTTTATTCAGCACCATGGATAGGTCAGTTATCGTTATCAAGTGAAATACGCGTAATTACATAAAATGACTTCCTCTGTGACCGTTTCACAAGTCAAATGTAATTTTGGTCTTTGTGTAGGCGTGTTGTTTCATAGCTGTTTTAATGAAACTGAGTAATAATTGGAAATGACGCCAAAATCTGGAAGTAGTCTATATGACAGCTGCAATCACTTAGAATTACTTAGAATTAGTCACTTAGAAAGAGGAAGAAAATCCATAAACGTCGTATGACCCGATGTGTTACATTCTGTAAAAATATAACTTGTATAATATATGAACATTGGAATGCTGGTACTATGTATTGTGTACCTGTCAGTCAAAGTGTAAAAACTACCAGATGGGCATGCACACGCATCTAACTAGTGATATCCTGTGTTTGCCTATATATTTCCGGGGGTATACCATAAACGTTCACGGTTTTCTCTATTATGGTAGAAAATGAATGGATGGAACTTGCACAACCTTAGCAAGGAACGCAGACTGTACGAATACAAAAAATACATTTCCCAGAATTCAAGGTAGCGTAGGTAGGCGATACTCGCGGTGAGAGCGCGCCGCCCATTGGTGTAAAAATGACTGTGCAATTATGTTGCCACTTACCTAAACACAATAATTTCACAGCCCCTCCTATTGTCTTTGCCGAGTGTGTGCAGCGGCAGAGGTGCTTGCAGAGGCTGAGGATGGTGATCGAGGGTGCTTTTAAATGTAAAATACAGGGCACGGTATCTGAAAGCGTTTGAGTATTACAGCAGTGCACGGGAGAAAAGGCGCTGTGTGAAGGCTGTCCCCTCTCCTACATCGTCGCGTCGTAAGAGCGGCTGCGGCTCTTTACTGACAAAATGGGCAACCGGGGGATGGAGGATCTGATTCCTCTGGTAAATAGACTACAAGATGCATTTTCTGCCATCGGACAAAATGCCAACCTGGATCTCCCGCAGATTGCTGTGGTCGGCGGACAGAGTGCCGGTAAAAGCTCGGTGTTGGAGAACTTCGTGGGAAGGTGAGTATATTTTATGCAATTACATAAAATGTACTTATTGTATATGGCCATAAATGTAGCAGTATTCCTATATGCTCGAATGAATATCCTGACCTAAATCACAACATGTGTATCTGCAGATGTTACCATTGATGTTAAAGTCCCCAAACATCACAACGAACTGCTTAATTTAATTTTATGTCATTTAAATCGTCAAGCAGGAGCGAATAGTAATTATCCTGAGAGACGTATCCATGAGACGATACATTTCCGCATTACTAGATGATATATTTATGAAAATCCTGGAGAATATACGATACAGTCGAGCAGATCTTAAACATCCCCCCACACATTAATTTTCTAAACCGGCTGTTTTATTACGTGGATTCCGCAATAGGCTATGTATGTATGTAACCAGACGTTCAACACACAGGATCGTGTGCCGTACTGCGCAGTGCCTATAATCCAAAATCCTAAGTATTATGATAATTCCACAATGCACGAAATAAGGCTTATTTAATGTATGTCTAAAATTGTGATGCTAGATCAATGGTTATCACAGTCCGTGTGTTTGTCACTGTACGATCGTCGATCTACGTTGCATCCAGGAGCTGATTAATGCCGCTGGTTACAAATCACAGACCTGAATCCACGTTGAAATCTCACAAAATAAGAGAAAACATAGCCTTTAAAATGCATTATTGCCTATCGAATAGTCCTTTCAATATAGGCGTAATCGTTTTATATGACCACACAACATCTATGTAATATTATTGTAATGCATTGGTAAATGTACGTACACATAATATGCTGTAAGAAGGGTGTGATGGAAAAGGCAGGAAGGTGAACCAAAGATGACCGTGTTTAGTTGCGTTTTTCGGCAGGTTGTGGACCGCAGCTGTAGAAGACCTAGGCCCAGCTGAAAGATTGATCGACTCTGCCTGTATTACAGCTGCCATTTTGTTGTCCCTACCAAAGCAGTCATAGTGTTTATTTTAACCTAAAGTATTTTGAGTGTTTTTTTGTTGTTTACAGTGGCATGGCATCGCTTGTGTGGTTGCCAGGTGTTGACAGTTATAGGAACGGGTACAGAAGCAAAGACCTTCCCGTCTTGGGAATCCTTTCCACTTTAATGAAGGTGTGCCGTCCGTCATGATTTAACAGGCAAAAAAGCCTTTGCGTGCCGTTTCGTAACCGTGCTGTCAGCTGGAGGGGAAGGCAGTGAGAGGATGCATGTTCATATGCCAATCCAGCTGTTGAATCAGGGCCACCGCGATTCCTTTCCTTTCTGTCGGTCTCACTGTGGGTGTGGTATTTAACGTTAATCCAATATTACCCTAAAGTCCTCTTGCGGTTTTCTGGCTTGCTTCGAAATTTTATACATGGCTTTAATTCATGATTTTTAAAATTTAGCTTTAAAATATCAAAATCCATAACAGCAACGTGATTTAATGTGAGCCATTAAGACTTGAGTGAATTGTATGCTTTCTTTGGGAGTATTTGCAGCACAAGTCTATTTTTGGACTGTGGTTATATCTCTAAGTAAGGTAAAGGATTGAAATACAGTAAACCATTAGCATAGCTACAGATCAGTGTGAACGTATCCTGTAAATGGTCTCAACAGCTATATGTAACCCCCTTTGTGTCTACAGTCAGAATTTGCGGTGTAGAGATGGATTTGGTTCTAACCAGGCTGGTTGAAATAGATGTATCTCACCTTGATTGTTGTGGCTCCTTTTAATCTGTTTAAGACCTGTGGCATCTTCACTAAGCAAATGCACAGTGATTGGAATGGTGTACATGTTATTCAGCACAGTGTTAATTGTATAATTCTTACATGATCAGTTGTTGAACAGTGTAAGCCTTGAAGTGTGGGGTTATGATTCAAAACACCCATTCAGGTTTTGCCCATTATTTGGATATAGGAGGATTCTCTCTTGGATGGATTTCAGAAGGTACTATTTCTAGCACAGATGATGTGAAGATGCTTTAATGTAGACTGCTGCATGTATGTGTGGGACATGTAAGGTGTAGACAGAGTAAGGTACCAAAATTCAGTCCGTATCAATACCGGACGTCTTTCAGTGCTCAGACCACATTCTGTAAGCTGACTTTAGTTATTCATATTATGAGATTACGGTGCACACCAACTTGATAGACTTCATCATATACTGCAGCCAATGTTGTGGTTTCTGCAGCAGTGTAGTTTAAGTGTCCGTCATCCCAGTTTAACATGAGCTTTGAAAAAGGTAACATTCCTGGCAAGCAGCATGTGTCACGGCCATGTGCTGGCAGGCGCTGTGGTCAGGAGGTAAGTGGTCTTGCTGCCATTTGCAGTCCGCACTGGTTTAGCTGTCTGATATCAGGACATGACTGGATTCTGGCATGTGATACTGCAACCCGCTGTGACTGCAGGGGATTGGCAGAGACTGCTCTGTAGTATTTGTGTTCGTTTGCAGCCAAAGCAGTCAGTTTGTAATATTCGTGCTTTGTATATGCTTGTACCTGGGATGTTTAAAAGCGATTGAATACATATCATATTAATTAGTGATACAGTAACCATTGCAACTGAATCCTGCTGAGCAGTCATTAAGGAATCTTTGGAATCAAGAACAGTAATCAATAAAATATGCAACATAACCTACCAATCAGGATAAGAGATGCTTGTGGCTTTATCATTGATAGAACCAGGTACTTCTGACTTGATTCATTTCTGACTACATAATAACAATAAGTTATGCTGGCACAGTTATGCTATTCCCATACATATATGTGTTAACTTTATCTGTGCAATGCTAATTTTCAGCACAGAATGTCATATGTAGGAGTTATCTGACAAAACATTGTTCACGTGGTCAGGCCGATTGATGATTTCAGGACCCAGGACAGCACTCCAGAAATATGGCTTCAGTAACTAATGTTGATTGTTTTTTTTAATTGATTTTTTGTAGTGCGACTCTTACTTCTCACTTAGGAAATATGACTTTTCCAATACGCATATCTATCCCCATTTTCAAACGTTTTCAGTAAATTTGCTCGCTGGTGAAATCTGTGGCATATTCAGGCTGGCTGTCGGCACAGTTGTTTATCGGGGGGCCACCATAGATAACCTGCCAGTTAATTCAATGAAGAGAGGAGATCCTCTGCCGTACAGCACACATGTCAAGATTCTAACCGAAGAACTGCTTGACATATTCGAATCTCTGATACATCCAGTTATATGGTACTGTTATTAAGTGTGGTGTGCATGCCTAAACCGGGCACCAGACCATGCAGTTATGAATGTGGTCAGTGCTGTTAGTATCATTTTATTAGACTCATAATCATCTAAGAATGATTGAAGCTCCAAGAAAGCATGTAGGCCTGTGAGAACGTAAACGTGGTAAACAATATATGCTGTGAGGGTGCTGTTATATATCGCAGTAGAAAGGGGAAAATGAGCAGCCCAGCAAACTAGACCATCCAGTGATGCTGAGTCTCCTCTACGAAAGGTAGAGAAGGAAGAGACTCATCAGGTTATGTTTTTCTGTTAAATTCTGTTTTGTTTTGTTTTGTTTTTTAAATTAGGGTCCTGGAGGTGCTGTCTTTGCCCGTGCATTCCCTAAAAATGGAACGCATTATGAACAGCAAAATTGCATATTTTTTGAGCTGTAAGGTTGTTTGAAAAATGCGATATTATTCACTAATTGCACAATGGGAGGAATAACGACCGCCCAACACCTGCCACACAGCCACGTACGTTCTTCTTGAGATGTTGGAGTTCTTGTACAGATTCTCGAGCAGGCAGTGGAGTCCTGTAGCACTGGTCGATGAGGCCAGGGGCTTCCTGAGCTGACGCTGTTCGGATCTGCACGGCCTCTGCTGACGGGGGCTCCCGGATCTATGCAGCGTGACGTGCGAAGAACACGCGTGCCGACATGTCCCATATGGCCGGTCCACGGGCCGCCGTTGGGGAATAGTGAGGGGCATGCGGTCACCACCATCTGTGGAAGGAATCACCTGTGGTGGGCTTGTCACTGAGATAAGGAAAGTCCACTGCATCATTTCATATTGTTTTTAGTCTGCATTTAGTCAGAGCACAACATTAGGTAATTAACTTTATTTGGTTTATAATTAATGACACTCCGGTGAATGGTGGGGTGGTCATGCATGAACTGATGGAGGTTAATCACTCATCTTGTTGCAAGACGGGGTTAGAACATACTGTCTGACTGTCTGTCCTGCCCAACTTCCTGGGCTTCTGCCCAATGGTCCCTGCATCTGTTAGGCAGAACATTAGGGGAAGAGGCAGCCAATAGAACCGGGGGCTGCTGACCTGACAGGTGACTTCAGAAGCAAATGTGCAGAGGGGGAGGACACACACACGGAACGATTAGCAGAGCTAGGAAGCAGGAGCTGTGGTATGGGAACCTGAATATGAAAGCTAGAACTAGGATGTAGAATCACGAGAACCGAAGACAGGACTCCGGAATCCAGGAAACACCAACCCCGAGATGGGAATCTGACATACGATCACTTAATACAATTTGCAAGCAATCAGACAGTAAAGCATGCAGTTCAGTATGTATCAGATTTATGGTTCAGGTTAAAGAACCATCCTGTCATCCCTGAGTCAAACAAAATGGTCAGTTTGCTGCAATTACAGAATCACATATAGCATGTGCATGGAATTAACTGTGGTTGTTTTGGTACCTTTGTGTATTCACGCTCTCATAATATTTTTTGAATCATTGTTATATCACATTATACCACATCTGTCTGGGTGCACTCCATAGGAAAATCAGTGGGCATTTTCAAATATTCATCACGTCTGTTACTTAATACCTCTGTATTGATTCTTTATATCTGATCTTCCTAGGCGAAGAAGGATACACTTCTGATGACTGACTTTCAATTTCAATTCTCCAATATATCTGTGTTTAAGTTGTTTTTTCTGATTGAGCATATGGTTAAGTAGATGGTGGATTTACTTTTAAAGTTGATGTTTTTTTACTTCAAATTGAGCTAGGGGTTTGGTGTCAGGTTGGGGATAGTTCCTAATCACTTATACTTTATATTTTTACCTTACTTATTGTAAGAACACTGCTAAAATGCATTGTTTAATACTGCACTGGTGGTTGGACATTGCCTGTTCATGTCAATATACAGTTTGAGACATTTGCAGATATAGATTATTGGGCCAGTTTGAGATTTTTTTTTTGTGGTCTGATTTTTTCTTCATTGACAAGTTACCAGTGTTTCTTTCATAGATGTAATATAATCTGAGTGTAAGGATATTTAAACACAAGCCACCATGAAAACTCAGACCTGTACTATGTAAAGGCTGGTGCCAGCACTTAAGAGAAGTGAACATCTGCATTGTGTGACAGTGAATCGAGGTCATTGTGTCTCTGTTAAGTGGTTGAACAATGTGTCAATCCTCCTATTCACCTATAGGAAAGACTGTCTGAAAAAAGCCTCGCTGCCTTGGCAGGGCCAGAACAGCAGCTCCTGATGTAAAGAGGCTTTTGGAAAAGAGAGAGTTATTAAAACACTGGCACAGAAAAAACACACACCTTGAAATCTTGAAAAGCACAGGATGAAAAGCCTGTCCTGCTTATTATTAATTAGGTATTGCCTAAATAACCCTAATTAAAAACAGAATATGTTTTCATTTTGATGCCTTGGAATGTAAATGTAATCATTCGATAGGGGGACCTTAGTGGTCAAGGGGGTGATTTTTTGGTCAAGTCCAAACCAGCATGTGTGACAGCCGTCCCCCTGTATGGGACAGCATGCTTTTAATAAGCTTCCCCCAGGCGAACTGCCCGGCAAACTCTGCTCTCCCACCTTAAACACACGCTGCATTATGCCTCGCTGCCCACGGGTCTGCTGCCCAGATGATGCAAACACAGCTCCACTTCAGAGGGATGCAGCCCCAGAGTGACGCCACGGGACTCAGCTGTGGAGCTGTGTAGCTCTTTGTGCTGGGTGATACAGCAAACTTCTCCTTTGGTCCATCCTCGTGGAGGCCTGTGCAGCCCCGGCATCTGGCCTGAATGTGTGTGTGCCCTGCTCAGTCAGCATGGGGTAGGACACAAACCAACCCTTTCTCTGGCAACATAATATACTGAACAGTCTCATTTCGAGGAGGGCTAAGTGAGGGCAACCCTGGTTTTTTTTCCTGGGCTATGTTTTGCTTGCTTTTTTCGGTCCAATCTCAATGAAAATGACATGCAAGTCTTACGGCACATAGTTACGTGAGCTACAAATCTGTAAGTGTATAGATGCACAGAATAGTACATCAACAGCAGCAGAGTAACTATGTTGAAACATGATAAACAGTAGTATTTCTGTTGTTCAGCAGCATTGAAAATCTAACTACTAGTGCAACAGACCCCGAAAAGAAATTATATGCTAAATATAACTATAAAGTTTAAAGTACCACACAATTATTATATGTGTGGTACAAAGACCGGTCATTGTACAAACCAATAGCATTGTACAAACGAATGGCAGCAGGGTTAGGGACATAAGAACATAAGAAATTTACAAACGAGAGGGGGCCATTCGGCCCATCAAGCTCGTTTGGGGAGAACTTAACTAATAGCTCAGAATTGTTAAAATCTTATTTAGCTCTGATTTAAAGGAACCCAGGGTTTTAGCTTCCGCTACACTAGCAGGAAGACTATTCCATACTCTAACTACACGCTGTGTAAAGAAGTGCTTCCTCAAATTTGTTTTAAAATGTTCTCCCGCTAATTTCCACTTATGGTCACGAGTTCTAGTATTTAAACTAATATTGAAATAGCCATTTCGCTGAACAGCATCCAGACCTGTTAGAATCTTATATACCTGGATCATGTCCCCCTTAGTCTCCTTTGCTCAAGGCTAAACAAATTCAGCTCAGCTAACCTCTCCTCATAAGACTTTCCTCTAAGACCAGGAATCATTCTCGTAGCTCTTCGTTGCACCTTTTCTAAGGCAGCAATGTCCTTCTTGAGGTACGGTGACCAAACCTGCACACAGTATTCTAGGTGGGGTCTTACCAAGGAATTATATAAATGTAACATCACCTCCCTTGAGCTGAAGGTAAGGGACATGGTAACCGGGTCATTGGACAAACGAATGGCAGCAGAGTTAGGAACATGGAGAGCAGGGGCATTGTACAAACAAATGGCAGTAGCATGAGGGACGTGAAGAACAGGACCATTGTACAAATGAATGACAGTAGGGTTAAGGACATGGAGGCCGTGAGCATTGTGCAAATGAATGGCAGTAGGGTTATGTATATGGAGACCTGGAGCATTGTGCCGACGAATATCAGTAGGGTTATGGGTATGGAGACCTGGAGCATTGTGGAGACGAATAGCAGTAGGGTTATGGACATGGAGACTTGGAGCATTGTAGAATTGACAAAGGAGAGCATGAAGTATTCAGCTGTAGATCTCTGTGCGATGAGCCTTTAGCCGAAGGTGCTCCTCAGTTGAGACTCAGTACTCAGAGCTAGCTTTCCTGTTCAGCGTGCCATTCTATGCAGTGAGACAATGTATTGAGAAGAATCAGAATCAGAAGAATCTCAATTGTGTAAGACAGAACCCCTTAAGTTAAAATTTTCTTTAAAGTTCCAGTTAAGGTTTCATTAAAATAAGTCGGTTGCACAAAAACACCCTTAAGTCTTCTCCTTAAGGTTTTCTTCAAATGTTCACTTAAGTATTTAAGTTTTTCCTCTTATCTTATACTTAAGGAACCCCTTAAAGTTCCCTGAAAGGTTGCGCAAAACACCTTAACAACCAAAGTAAGGTACCTCTGACTGTATCTTAATTGCAGCACAGCTGAGTTTATGGCAATAAATGATGAAAATGTAGGCATCCCGAGATGAGTGTCCTGCGACTGGGAGAACCCCATGGATACGAATGATGATGCGCAATTGATTTAGCATTATTGATTTGACCGGCAGACCATTTATGATTTTATTTGCACCCCGCATCAGGTTTATAATTCATTGATAAATCTGGTCAGCAGATCTATCTTTCATTTTGCAAAGAATAAAAAACAACGTAAAGTTATTCCGCTAATAAGTGCTGGCAAGTTTCACTGCCGGCACCGGCAAAAAGAGAAACAGAAGTATAGCGGTTATCGTTCACATTGTTCGATGCAAAAATATGGAGACGCATGCAAAAAAGTTATTCATTAACGCATTTAATGTAACTGAGGTGCAAAAATTATTCTGCTCAGTTTTTGCTCCACTGCTTCTACCTCTTGTTTCAGGACTTTCCTGTATCTTCCCTCTTAGTGCCCTTGCTTGTCGTCAACCAGTCAGCAAAGTTTATCACCTCTCAGTAGTTTTTTCTTCGAGCAAAAAGTAGCTACTCCTAGTGAACACAATACACCAGGGGAAACAGGCCAAATTTGATCAGATAACGATGCAGTGGTGATGAAATATGGCTTTCATTTTTATTTGTATTCATCAGACTAATAATATGTTTAATTCCATCATTGTCGTTAACAAATATTTTAGTTTTTTGCTTTAGTTATCGTCACGCAGAAACCCTGATCAGGCTGTATTTTCGTCCAAATTTTTGTCAACAAAATAAACACTGGAGGCGACAACAGGTATCACAAATAGACGTGAGCGCAAACAAATGAACGGTCTCCTTGGAAACTACTGTAAAATCTCTTTCATTGCAGTAAATTCCTTAAGGTTTTTCTCTTTTAAGGGATTCTGTGAAAGACCCTTAAATAAATCCCTCAGCTAAGGAGAAAATGGAGTATGGAGAGGTAAGATTTTAACCACTAGCGAGAAGTGCTGCTGTTGGCTGTTGGTAGTTATTCTTGGCCAGCCTAAGGCTGCTGAGAGGAGCGGTCTTGCGTCGGTGTAAACAGTGAGCAATGGGCAGACTATGCTAATGTCAGGGAAGAGGCTGCAGGCCCAAAACTGCTGATGTTGTGGCGTCGGTAAGTGAGCTCCGCGTTGTCATTAAGGGTTAGAGAATCGCTCAGGGGGACTTTGCTTAGCTTCGAGTTCATGAATTGTGCTGCTTTCCAATGTGCTGGAGATCTGTAAGGTTTTGAAAGGCCTGTCTGCCCAGAATGAGGAGAATCTGCCAGGAGGGCAGAGCTTAAGGTGCCACAGGATCATCCAGGCTTTCAGAAGGAGGAAAAGGGTGAATGCAGGCATAGCTGCCAGCCGTATGGGCAAGGGAAAGGAGGCACAGAAAAGCTATATGTGGGTGAATGTGGGTTGTAATTTGGCTGGCCGGGGAGAATGCCTGCAGGGATCTCAGCGCCCATTTGTCGGCAGGCAGTTGAGTCAGTTGTCCCCTCTCAGTTTCTTCAACTTGTGACCCCTGTCCTGCTTGCTGAAGCACAGTTGAAGACACTTGTAGCGTCTTTCTGTAAGCACTGAGAATGCTGTGTTCTGTCAGGCTAAGTCAGCAGCCTTTGTTCATTGGTCGATAAGTTGCTGTCCTCATCGGCTGCGTTACCTGAACGCCCGAATCGTGTTTGGTTTGAGAGCAGACCTGGGCCATGATTCCAGTGCTAAACGTCCTGCCCTGGAGGATAGAATGTATTCTAATTTAAATCACTGAGAACTAGAGCAGGACCCATAATACTGGGTGCTGGGGGTTAATTAAACCTGGAAGAGTCTAGGAAAAAGTGAATGTGGTGGGGGCTTGTGAAGTTTGCTGAAGCTGCGGCTTTCTTGGGGGGGGGGGGGGGGGGGCAGTGTGCATGTGGTTATCATATCCTGCAGAGTCACTGCAGTTAAACCCCCCCTGGTTCCCCACCGCAGTCCCTGTCCAGCCTGACAAGCGGCCAGGGTTGGGCACAGCTATCTCTCGCTAATCTCTGACAAACACGCATAAGTCCGTGTTCGTACGTGGATTCACACGCTCGCAGCGCTCTGGCCACCCCCTTTCGTATACACGCCATCACACCTCCCAGCGTACGCGTGCAGATGTCCTCACACTAATTACGCTTCACCCTGGAACGAGACAGGACGATAATTAACTTCACTCTGTTGGCCCTCATGTGACCTGTTTCCATAGTAACGGCTCCTGCTCGGTTATGGTTGGTTCTTCAGGTGCTTGTGGCAGGAAACAGCTTACAGCGTTCAGCCTTCTGGCAGCCGGCTACTGCTGTAACACGGCCTTGTCCTGTAACACGGCCTTGTCCTGTAACACGGCCCTGTCCTGTAACACGGCCCTGTCCTGTAACACGGCCCTGTCCTGTAACACGGCCTTGTCCTGTAACGGCATGTCAGCCCATCGCTGACTCTGCTCTTATTGTTGCTTCAGTTAATGCAATAATTCTATCAGCTGTTAATAATTTATTTAAACCTGTATAATTTTAGAAGAGTGTATTGCTAAAGTACACATTAAGTGTGTACCTAATGCACATATAAAGGTTTTTTAGCAGAAGATAACTATCGCCCGTCTCAAGAGGCAGTAGAACTACAGCATTTGCTTAGCATGACAAGAAGGGCGGTTTTCTACAACATGGACGTGACATCAGATCACAAACAGACAAACATCTTAATCAGAATGATAAGCTTATAATGTCTTATAATGTCTGCAGCGTTGCCAACTCATGTCACGCATCTGGCGTGACACTCACACTTTCAGACTCTCACGCTCATGCAAGAAATCTCATGGCAAATCTATATTATTCCATTATAAACCTAAAATTAGTGACATAAAAAACGTCGGGGTAGTTTACAAACCATACAGACTATTTACAAGGTAATAAAATTATTACAAACATGTAAATGTATGTGCATGTGCAGACTCTCAAATCGAAAATCTCACGCCAGCCAGCTGACCGAAGTTGGCAACCCTGTTGTCTGTCAGTGTTTTTTAATAACTGGAAGTAAATAAATTCCTATTTATTTTATTTTACAAACTTCACAGGATCATTAAATCTTATATTCTGTTCCGCAAAGGCAAGGTGAGATGCCCTACCTGAGTTAGGCTCCTCCCCACGGAGGTCTGCCTTGTCCCGATGCTCGGATCTTCAGCACCGTCTGTCCTTGGCTGAGTGCTTCAGTAGCTGAGTTCCAGCATCTCCGTGGCTCAGATGATTGAGCTCTCTGTCGTGTGTCTGTGACAGGGACTTCCTGCCCCGAGGCTCTGGCATCGTCACTCGTCGACCGCTGGTCCTGCAGCTTATCAACTGCCCCACAGGTGAGCTCAGCGTGGGCATGCAGTGGGTCCGTTCTGCCCCGTCTGCAAGGCACGCAGGCAGGCGATGAGCAGGCGGGGGATCGCCCATCTTCCCACCAAAATGCTATATCTCCCTGCAGCTTGCATGCCACAAGCTGGAGAAAAGGGGGCAGGGGAAAAGGGGGGCAGCTGGCCCACCCTGGGTCCCTCACCTGCCGTGTGATTATGCATCATTATGCATTAATGCAGGGCTCAGCTTTGCTTTTGTGATATTTATATTGCCGCCCCAGGGTCCTACAGCCCACTGGATATCGATCAGATGTGGCCTTTTAGTAGCTTGTATCCAGTGTTTGGCATTTCAGACCCAGAAGCTACAAATCCAGACCAGGATTTAGTGTCTACCAACCAGCTGAGGACTCTGTGACTATGACTGTTTATGCTCAACTGGTTGGTAGAAACATAATCCTGGTCTGGATTTTTAACTTCTGGAAATTCCCAACCCTGCCTGTATCTTAGCAAATATTAGCATTTTCTTTGGGGAGGAAGAATATGAAGTCAGATATTTCCAACACTAAGGAGAAATGGAAAATGAAGCCAGTTTTTGATGTTGCTTATTGTTTGGATAAGGGCTTGGTACAAAGTTTGGGAAGCCTGAGTATCAGTAAGAGCCAGCAGAGCCACAGCGGGGGGGGGGGGGGGGGATGCCTGACATGGGCTGTTTACAAGCCGCTGTGGATTCTCTGATGCTGCTGTGCTATTTTGCTTTTCCTTCACGGAGAGCCTTACCAGTGCTGCCATCTAGTGAAGCCTGTTATTCTTGAACTGCTTTACTAACATTAAATGGGAAATAACAGTGAAATTGTTGCTACTTTCTTCACTACAAAGCAGACAACCAGCAAAGACATTATGGTTTTTGTCTTTTTTTTGTGCAATATCCATGGAGTTTTCCAGTAAGCAGCAAAAAGAAATAGTGCATATTAATGGAGACCAGTGAAAGCATGATACAGTGGTGTCTGTGGTTCATGAACGCTGTGGTCTACAAACAGTTTGGTTCACGACCAAAAATTTTGTGGAAAAAATGCATTGGTTCGCGTACAGAATTTGGTTGACGAACAGATTCCTCGACCAGATTCTTTTTTTATACTAGTGTAGCACCAGCGGGGCACATGTCCCAGCATGTCCCAGCATGTCCCAGCATGACCCGTGTACATTTGTAAATAGAAGGACCAACACAGGCACCCAACGAGCACTGAACCCAAATACACAGACGGGAAACACAAGGTTGTCAGACGCCAAACTACAAGATGCACACACGGTGGAAGATTTACACACGCTAAATACACGTGAGGATCGGACCGGGCACACACAAGACACAGGCGAACACACGCGAGACAATAGGGAAATGCAGCCATTAACATTTACAACAACAACAATACAAGGGTTAAGGACTGTTAATAAAGAGCCTGATTTCCCCGGCAAGCAAGTGTCCATGTCTCTCCGCTCCCGCGATGCCTCGGTCCGCCCGTCGCCACACTATATTCTGTTTTTATTATAAAAATTAATTAACAAAAATTATTACTTGGTAGGCTTGTGAACGAATTAATCGAATTTCAGTGCTTTCTTATGGGAAAAATTGCCTTGGTTCGCGTACAAATTGGTTCACGACCACTTTCCTGGAACGGATTGAAACACAGTGAACCACAAGCACCACTGTACAAAAAATAATAATTTGACTTATTATGTTAAAATTCACACACCAAATGACCAATGTTAAAGCAGCCTGCGGTTGCTGATGTGTTTAAACAGCTGACTGATTATTCGGATCATTCATTCATTCATTTATTCATTGGGTACATATGAAAAGCAGCGTTCCGGCTTCCCGCTCTGTCATGGAAAGCCTCACACCCCTGCGATTCCGGCCGTTCATGCTTGTCTTTGCGCTTTCCCAGAATATGCCGAGTTCCTGCACTGCAAGGGGAAGAAGTTCACGGACTTCGATGAGGTGCGGCAGGAGATTGACGCGGAGACGGACCGTGTCACAGGCCAGAACAAAGGCATCTCCCCTGTGCCCATCAACCTGCGCGTCTACTCTCCTCATGGTATGGCCCAACCACTAGGGCGGCGTCAGACATCAACGGGATTCCCACCTGGATGTTCCTCTTCACCTTCCTTCTTCATCTGTCCCCTGTGTCTTTGTCTTCTCCTTTTCTTCTTTCCTCGATCTCTCTCCCCTGCTTCATCCTGACTCCTCACTCTCTCCTCACCCACCTTTTCGTCTTGCTGACTCTCCTAGTCCTGAACCTCACACTGGTCGACCTGCCAGGGATGACCAAAGTGGCAGTAGGTGACCAGCCGGCCGACATTGAGCACCAGATCCGGGACATGCTCATGCAGTTCGTCACCAAGGAGAATTGCCTGCTGTTGGCCGTGTCCCCGGCCAACTCTGACCTGGCCAACTCCGACGCGCTCAAGATAGCCAAAGAGGTCGACCCACAAGGTGTGCAGGTTCTCACACACTCTGACAGGTGTCTTTATGGCAACACCGGTCTGATGGAAAAACAAGTGAAAAGTAAACAGTATATATTTGCTTGCTGAGCCAAAGATTGCATGCATAATATAACACTGTGTGTGATGAAAGATGGAAGCAATGATTGTTTATTTAGTGGTGATACTTTAATGTTTATTCAGTGTTAATGTTTTTAACAGCAAATTCAAATATTGACATGGGGGAGCAAATTATGGGATACAGAATCAAATTAAATAATGTTTAGAATCTATAAAGACAATGCATTGTGTGTGCGCGTGTGCGTGTGTGTGTGTGTGTGTGTGTGTATGTGTGTGTGCGTGTGGGTAGGCCAAAGAACTATCGGCGTGATCACCAAGCTGGACCTGATGGATGAGGGCACGGATGCCAGGGACATCCTGGAGAACAAGCTGCTGCCGCTGAGGCGAGGTGAGTCCCAGCCCCTTCCCCCTGTCCGCTGGCACGACGTGGCAGAGGAGCCGTTATGTCAGAAAATATACACAACAGTTCATCACGGGATTGGCTGCAATAAGCATGAGTTTCCCTTGACAGATGCATAGTCAGCATGCAGATGTATGGCCAGTTTTTCTCGGTGCATGTGACTGTAGAGGGAGAAATTAACTGAGTTTCCTGCAACATGATGTATCCCCAACATGAAAGATATCAGAAATGCTGCCCTCTAGTGGCAAGATTGCTATGACCACATTGTGACTTAAAAACACTGTCTTGAAACGTACATCTGGAAAAAAAACAGTATTCTCTACTGGGATTCTGATATATTGCTGATCTCGGCACTAAAATTTATTTCTGGAAAACACTGTAAGAAAATATGCTGATGTGTGCTTTTCCTAATTGATTTACAATTGGGTTAGAGCCCAGAAAAATGTTGTCACTGGACGTCACTCCTTTCACTCCCCCTCACCCCCATTAAGACATATTAAGCTTGTTCTACTTGTGATTTAAGTGTGACTAAATGACCTTTTTTAAATGGAAATGGAGAAAAAAGGGATGAAGAGGAAAGCTGTGTGATGGGGGAAGGAACTTTTCTGGGGAGGTATAACGAACCTGCTTGGAATGAGCTGCTTGCCAGTTTGAAGGGCAGTTCTTCTTGCATGCTTCCCTCTCTCAAACGTCCAAAGCCTTCCTGCGCATTTTTACGCTGTTTTATGTCAGCTGCGGTTGGCCAGATGTTTTTAAAACACTTTGATTAGTTTCACACTTTGGACCCCCCACTATTTTTGTGTGGACTCGCCATTTTTAATTCTTTGTGTATCTATGTCGCCCCCTACAGGCTACATTGGGGTTGTGAACCGCAGCCAGAAGGACATCGATGGTAAGAAGGACATCGCGGCTGCCATGGCAGCAGAGAGGAAGTTCTTCCTCACGCATCCAAGTTACAGACACCTGGCAGAACGCATGGGGACCCCTTACTTACAGAAAGTCCTTAACCAGGTGGGTTCTGTGTTACAGAGTGTGGGGGAGGGAACACAGGCATCATATAAACTATTTACTCTGTTCCTAAGTGTAAGCTGAGTGTTTATGAACATGTTTAGGGGTCAGTTAAAGGGCTCTGTGATCATGACTCAGGACACAGGCAATGAACTGATATTCATGCAGAATCACTGGTACGGTTGCCTTGCTTTTCACATTACTCTCATAAACCACATTCAAATGCTTCTAACATTTCTAGATGTAATTCCCATCAGATGACACCAAACAGTGTTTTTTATTATTCTATATTTACTACGGGTTTCTTGTTTCAATTTGGAATCCATTCACCTTGACCTGCTGCAGACCAAATGGAGGCCAGCAGATTTTGATTAAGATTTACTGATGGGCTTAAGTACCGGTATGTTTCTCATGGTAGAAACACGCTTAGCTGAAGAGTTGCTCCATCCTTCTGGCACGAGATCTGGGTGAGGAAAAGTCATGCAAGCTGGGCTCCTTTATTGAAGACCAGAGAGGCCCATTCTGAGTGCATGTTTCTCTTCCCTTTGAAGCAATTAACCAATCACATCAGGGACACGTTGCCGGGGCTCCGTAACAAGCTGCAGAGCCAGCTGCTGTCCATTGAGAAGGAGGTGGAGGAGTACAAGAACTTCCGGCCAGACGACCCATCCCGCAAGACCAAGGCCCTGCTGCAGTGAGTGGATGTTCGGCCATCAGTCACACGGCTTCCTGGTGCCAGTGGAACAGTGATATGATAACGCACCAGTAACACGCACCAGTAACACGCACCAGTAACACGCACCAGGAACACGCACCAGGAACACGCACCAGGAACACGCACCAGGACAAACAGCTTTCACCAAGTTCCTCTTTTTACCCAGTCGTGGTGGGTTTTATTTCAATGTGCAGTCCCAAGCAGGAACGACTAACAGAGGCAGGCTGCCATCGTCATACTCGTACATGGTCTTCCGTTCGTCTCTGAGATTAGGCCTCTCCCTTCTCCCTCCACCCTAACCCTAACCCTAACCCTCTGACGCAGAATGGTGCAGCAGTTTGCGGTCGACTTCGAGAAGCGCATCGAAGGCTCCGGAGACCAGATCGACACCTACGAGTTGTCAGGGGGAGCCAGGATTAATCGCATCTTCCACGAGCGCTTCCCCTTCGAGCTGGTCAAGGTGCAGATCCTCCTTCTTCTCTTGCGTAGTACAAACCCACATGGACACAATGGGATCTATTCTGCCAGATTAAAAGGGTCTGTCTTAGCCCTTACATTCAGGGGATGTTTATCAGGCTTGCAGGGGTCCAGTGTTTTACATATGCTCTTTAGTGATTCTTTAGTCTTTCCATAGAAGATAGCTTTAATTTTAGCCATGTACCCCAAAAGTATAATGTGATATATATAATCCTCCCCAAGGAAGCCAAGTCAAGGGACAGTAAGTGGGTAGTTGGTTTGGTTTTTTTTTCCTGCAGCACAAAACTAAAACTTCAGTGTAATGAGTATGTTTGTGATTCTCATGCTGCAGCAGAGAACAGCCAGACAGTCGACTGGCCAGCCAGTAATCTGAGACGAACCATGACTGTGTTCACGATAAAATGGTTCCTGGCAATAACAAGGCTCTCTCCCAGTTTGAAAGGATGTTGCGGGGTGTGGGCCCATGCCACTCTCTTTAACTAGCTGTCCCAGGCGTGATAACACACAAACGGAGAGATTTCACTCAACTCGGGGACTGACAACTATGGCCATTTTGAAAAGTGAGATCTGATGGGCCCCTGGATTCCTGAGTGTGCAAACTCCCGTTTCGAAAATGGTGAAAACGGGGAGACTGGCCACGTGGCAGCTCCACCCTTCCCTTCCCTTGGATGTGGCCCTTTCCGAGAGGCTGAGAGCTCCCTCATCTGTGACCCGCCTGTGAGAGAGAGAGAGAGAGAGAGAGCGCAGGAGGCTTCTGCTATCGGTTAATGGCGGCGGAGAAGGTGACTCATGGCTGAGGATTGAGTCTCTCCCGGGGCTGTAACCAGAGGCTTTATGACAAAAACATGCTGTTCACTCCCTCTCTTTGGAAAAAAATGCACACACAGTGCGTACCCCCAGAAGCGAGCAGTGCGTCTGGTCTAAACTGAGTGTCTGGACAGACTTGGCAGAGTACTATACTTCCAGGTTTGCTCTGAGAGTCATTGCTGCTCCGAAAAGCTCCAAATCACGCTCCGACGGTCCCCTACACTGCTGGCATTGGTCTGTGGACAAGGGTTAATACTGGGATAGCTCTTTGCTGACATGAACATGCAGTGTTACGCCATGGACGTATCACGCAGCGTGGCACGCTGTGGAGACAACCCACATCCTGATTGGCTTGTGCGTTTAAACCGCTCATTATCCCCATTCCTCTTCCCCGTTTTAAGATGGAGTTCGACGAAAAGGAGCTACGCAAGGAGATCAGCTACGCCATCAAGAACATCCACGGAATCAGGCAAGTGGGTCCCATGGCCCAGCAGCCCCCATCTGCCTTCCCTGGTCACACTTAATCACCCAATAGGAACGCAGAGATGATGACGGAACAGCACATGTGCACATATAAATAAGGTGTACTGTTAAACCTGTCCCATGCTTATCCTTGTGTATGCGATTGGTCAGCCAGTGTGTCGTGAATTTTAGCGAGCACCTGGGGTGTACGTCTTCATTTTGATGCATATCCATTCTGCAGAACAGCTGCTTCTAGTTAAATCTGGGCCAAGTCTATGGGCTCCTGCATTACGACGGTAACCACATGATCTGTAGCCGATAAATATTCATGTTTTTTTTACGCCTGTGCCTCGTATTTCCATACCGCATAGTTTTCAGACACTCATCCTGACACCACCGAGAAGTAGAGAGCTCCCTAATCAAATAGTGCTGATTTAGAGTCAACACAGGAGTTTGTTTTTAAAAATGTCAGACATTTTTTTTATCATGCTGCCATAGATTCATTAAAAATTATGTGAGAATCTACAAGTATGGAAACTTCAACGTTATCTTATTCCTAAATTGTGTAATATTAAGGTAGCAAAGCTAATGGCCTGGTTAGCACCCAGATACTGCAGCGATTTCCAGAGGTTTCCAACCATGCTGCACCTGCAGGACATGCCAGGCTGTGCAGATGAATCACCTCTGTTGGTTGCTGTGGTCATTAGGATGCAGAACTGCAGCTCTTCCACTATCGCCTTGTGTGTCAGTAGTATCAAGATACCTTTTCAGTGCTGTTGATGTTAGGCTAATATTTGGACCTAATCCAGTGAGTCAGTGGGAGTACTAATGGAAAAAACAATGATTGTTACACAAGATTGTAAACATGCCACATGGCTTTGCTTAGCTAATCTTACGCTGGCGGGTGGTGCGTTTTATAGAGCCCGGTTCTGTTTTGTGGGGTCCTTTTCCGTTTGGCTGACTACATCAAACTATACACCCTAGAAATGACATCAAAAGGCAACGTATGTCATATGTGTTCTATGGGTCAGTTCAGCTGCAAGTCACAACTTCTGCATGCAGTGTTTCTAGTATTTATTTATTGGTATATTCATATTATTTCGTAAGTCATACTGGATAGCTGAGCATAATTCTTAAAAAAAATTATGAGATAAGCAGATTTTTCTCTGCACACCCTACTGCTGACCCTTCACTTAGCCATGTTGCTGGAAATTGGAGATAAACCACCTCTTCAGGGGTGAGGACCTTCATGAAATAAAATAACTATTTGTTGTCCATCCATCTTTTACACACACAAAGTAGAGATGTTTCAGTTAGCCGGAGGGAACCAGAGGAATCTTGCGTAACTTGAGGGAGAAAATACACCTACACACACACACACACGTAGGGTAAACATATCCTTATGGGGACCGCTCATTCATTTCAATGGGATAAATGCTAACGCTAACTATGACAACCTTAACCCTTACCCTGCCCTAACCATAACCATAGGTAACCTAACAAAATACAAGAGTTTTTGCATTTTTAGTTTTTTTCATAGCAGTCACCGATTTTTATAAATTGTGATTGTGGGGCCATATCATAATGAAATGTATACACGCCCACTTATACACACAAAGCAGTACTATGCCATCCTGACCTACTTACGTAAGTACATACCCCTGCATGTGTAGCATTTCTGTATCACTTTCACTTCGAACCAACCTTTCAGGGCACAGTGGCTGGGAGATTAAAGGCTAAACTGTTGATGCAGTAGTGTAGTATTAAAATAGGATCTGATAGACAATCTATATATCTGCTTCAACTACTGGAGATTCCTGAGTACTCTGTGAGTACTAGAGTATATACACAGTGCTGAAATTGACAGGCAACTTGACTGAGTCTTGGGCTTGATGCCAAGATTAAGAGGACTGGATGGATATGAGAGACGACCCGGCCATCCTGCAAAAAGACATCGCACTGACCCACAACTGCATCAAGCGCTGGGAAATTGAGCACAACAAAAAGCCTTGTTAAAACAAAGTGGTAAATGGTTTATGGCACTGAAAAGCAAATGACTAGAGTTTTTCCAGTGTAAAACGTGTCAGGCCTGTTTCTAATTTCAGTTATTGAAACGAGTCTATTTATACTCAAGGAAAATTACATAAGTCCAAGCTATAGCAAGGTAGTGCTGAAAGGGGGGAGAGGTTTCTGCTACTCATGGCCTGTGTGGTGCTCAAAGGGGGGAGAGGTTTCTGCTACTCAATGTCAGGGTCAGCCCTTGCTGTGGTCCTTCCGTGTCCCTTCCCTGTTTGACCAGCAGGTGTTGCTGGTCATCCCGTTCTTTGTGTTAGTCTTTGTTCTCCCCTGTTACCTGTCTAGCCACATTGAATCCCGCCACCTCCTGTTTTTGTATTTTGGTTTTGTTCCTTGTGCCCTTGCCTGTGTTTTTACCTGTTTAATTCCCTAGTGTTTCTGGGTATAAGTTTTTCTAGTTCCTGTGATTTGTATTTGGTTCAGTTCTATGTGCCCCTGCTTGTGTTTCTACCTGTCTGTTATTCCCCTAGTGTAGATGCTGTTTCCTTCTTTGTCAGTCTTAGTTTTCCCATCCCAGTTCCCTGAGTTAATTAGTTCCACCTGTTTCCTGTTCTTGTGCCTGCCCTTGTGTGTTTTCCTGATTGCTCGTTGTCCTGCACCTTCCCCAATTGGTTAATTGCTTGTCTCACTCCTGCTGCCTCGTTTCTCTGTTCAGTGTTCCTATTTAAGTTCCTGCCTGTGTTTAGTTCACTAGTGGTTCATTGTCTGTCTATGTCTATGATTGTCGTTGGTTTTGATATTTTCAGTGATCTGCGTGTATTCGGTTTTTGTTATTTAGTCTTGTTTAATCCCCTTTCTGTTTTTGACCCCTTGTGGTCTTTTTGGTTTAGTTGTGTTTATAGTGTTTTCAGTTTTGTTTAATAAACCCCGTTTTTGTGTTCCTGGAGCCGCCAGTGGGTCGTCCACCCTTTTTTGTGCCTGCACCATGCCACGCTCCCGTGCCCGAGCCGCCGGCATTCGTGACACTCAATGCCTGCGTGGTGTTCAAAGGGGGAGAGGTTTCTGCTACTCTGACCTGCGTGGATAAGGCCACGGGGGAAGGAGGCCATGGGCCCTGGCTCAGTCTCTTTGACATTTGTATATTTTCACTCTCACGGCCCAAACTCACCTGGCTGAATCGCCATCTCTAAATTGCTTTTAGTGTTTGGAATCGCCTCTATTCTATGTGGATGATGAATGGGTTAGACTGAATATGACAAGGTTCATATGGAACATTTCCAAACATAGTTAATGATGGCTTGTAGCTCAACAAGTAGAGCATTGTGCTAACAACACAAACGTCAAGGCTTCAGATCCTAGGGAACACACTGATATTGTAACCCTGCTCTCTACTGTAAATTGTTTTGGATAATAGTGTTAGGTGAATGTAATATAATTTAATTAGTACTGTCAAACGATTAAAATTTTTAATCAGATTAATCACAGGGTTGCTGTGGATTAATTTCAATTAATCACGATTAAATATCATTAATTTTTTATCTATATTAAACACATTTCATTTAGCATGAGCAAACAGACTCAAGAAAAAAGGGAATATATATGCACTTTATTGAACATCTTGAACACGAGTCGGATGCATTACATCTGCCACAGAAGTGCAATACCATGGACCCATATCAAAAATCAAGATTTTTTGCTTAGCTGGACAACTTGTCATATTTAAAGTACCTCAGTTTAAATGGTCTGTATTTTCATTCACTTACAATTAGCCCGAACTACCGTAAATCCGACAAATAATCCGACGAATCATGAAATCCAATTCTAGCCCGGTTAACTGCCATTGTTAGCAATATCAGTTAACACATTACGAGCGGTGCTTTACGTATAAAACTCCATAGCAACACGTCCACAGATAAATTGGACGGTATAGTGTGTGCGACCGATTTAATGAGCCACAAATGAGAAGTAGTGCTTAAACAGTATAAAACTACAACTTTCCCTTCTGTTGATAAAGGGCGCAGCCATCTCGGATTCTGAACTCGGGATCCTCTGTGCTACTCTGGGATATTTCTCGGGTCTCCGAGAAACGGGAGCGCGCATGTCGTCACTTCCGGCTTCAAAACTCGGAATCCGATTCAGAATACGAGTTCCTTGGGCAAATGGAACGCACCAAAACTGCCCGAAATGGGGTGACAAAGACATTTCAGGGATTTTGAGTCATTCTGCACTGCAGAAAAATTGAAATCAGATTAATCATGATGATGGATTAATCCACGTTAACCCATTAATTTTGACAGCCCTAAATTTAATACTTATTACTCAGGCAGTCCACTAAGCAGACATTAATGCAGGACTGTGTACTTTCTGTTCTGAGTCTTACTGATGGTCATTTTCTTCACCTCTGCTCTGTTTGATATCTCTGTGGCTCAGAACTGGGCTCTTCACCCCAGACATGGCTTTCGAGACCATCGTGAAGCGGCAGATCGGGAAGATCAAGGAGCCGTGCCAGAAGTGTGTGGACCTGGTCATCTCTGAGCTGGTCAACACCGTGAGGCAGTGCACCAAGAAGGTAAGGCCTACAATTTCACTGCATTTCCCACTGATCCCACTGTAGGGATCTGATGGCTGAATTACTGGTGACTGTGGACTGCAGCTAACATCAAGCTAATATCACTCTCATCTTTGCTTTATGAAGTTTTCTGAAGCCTTATGAAGGTTGTATATGACGAAGAATCAGGTAGCTGACTCCACAGACACTAGACAAAGTGTGTGCTCACCCCTGCTAAGCTTGTGCAGATGTGGTGAAGGGAAAAGTCTGGAAAGAATAGCAAATTTTTATAAATAGGTATCTTGCAATTGGCATTTCGGCAGCAAAATGAATAAGTAGTGTGAGAAACGATGGTGCTTATCACAGGTATACAGTCACTCATCGTGAGAAGCCCAGCTGTCAGCTGATGGCTGTGCACCGTTGGCGCTGATACTTGTTGTGACATGGTGTGTGGCACTAGGGTGTCCGTGTGGCTCACTGTGCCCATTGCTGGTCTGTCCCCTGGGCCACAGCTAGCCCAGTACCCCATGCTGAGGGAGGAGATGGAAAGGATCGTCACCCAACACATCCGCGACCGGGAGAGCCGCACCAAAAACCAGGTTAGTAACACCTTCACGCTCCGCCACCTTCCAGCTTAGCGATACTGAGCTTTCACCACCTGCGTGAGACAGCACTGGAGACCATAACTAGAGATTTTAACCAAAAGATCAAGCACAAAAACCACAGAAATCGGTAGGTGGAATGGTGCATTTCTTATTGTTATAGCAACCTGCTCATGCCACTCCTATTACAATATACAGCCACGGAAAAAATTAAGAGACCACAGCACAGTTTTTTGTTTCACTCATTTCTCAATTTATGGCTGTGCGTCTGTGAATAATATATTTTTTTTCTGCAAACTGCAGTCTGGTTCTTCCCTGTTTCTCATTAATGAAGGGCGTCTTCCTTGCTTTATGGTCTTCAGTCCTGCTTCTAGGAGCCTGATACAAACTATCCTAGCAGTGCACTTCACACCTGCACTTAATGTTCCCCGTTCCTTTTCAAGGTCACTTGATGTCATCCTTCGACTCATGAGAAACTGTCGGATAAGTTAACGGTCATCTCTGGCATTAGAATGTCGCTTCCGCCCTTTACCTGGCTGGTTTCTGGTCGTTCCCAGTGTCTCCTGCTTCACCTTATTCCTGTGTACTGCTGTCTTAGACATTTTTAACCTGAAAGCATCTTGCAGCTCAGCGCAGCCTCTGCCAGCAGAACCCCCAATTAAACCATGATTTAAAAATGCCGATTTGTTTAAAAATATAGAATGGTCACAGCTGTAATTATATCCATTTGGTACTAAATTTAATACATGCCTACAACTGAAAACCTATTGACTGTAACCACTAGAGTTTTGTCCTGTTGAATTTCAATCCTCAAGCTTATTTTACTTCCAGGTGATGCTGCTGATCGACATTGAACTGGCTTACGTGAACACAAATCATGAAGACTTCATTGGATTTGCCAAGTAAGATCCTACCTGTTTATTTACCCTCTTCTAATACACAGTAGGTTACTGCTGCTGAGGAAACTTCTCTTTGCAGTGCACAGCAAAGGAGTAACCAGATGAGCAAGAAGAAGGCTTCTGGCAATCAGGTACAGAGTCTATGGCACATCGCCCCCTACAGGGCTACCTCTAGACCTCCTCTCTTCTGATATTTCCCATCCTCGTTGCTTTGTATTGTTCTGTTGAGATACACTTGGGCTTCACTTCTGTTGTTTTGCTCTTTTCCTTTGCTGTATTTTTTTCTGTTTATTTGCTCTAATACCTGTTTTCCTTTGCTTTGCTACTATTACTATGGCAACACTACCAAAGGATGAAATTATGGTGAGTATGCAGGCCTTCTAAAGGCTGGCGTATCTGTACGTACGCACATGTTATACGTGCACACTAACATTACATAACTTACATTGTGTTGATTTTGAGGCTGCTGTACTGCACCGTATCTCCCACACACTCAGTTCATCACAGGAGAGACATGAGTGAAGCACAATATGTCATTAATGACAATAAATAAATTAGCGGGAGAACATTTTAAAACAAATTTGAGGAAGCTCTTCATTACACAGTGTGTAGTTAGAGTATGGAATAGTCTTCCTGCTAGTGTAGCGGAAGCTAAAACCCTGGGTTCCTTTAAATCAGAGCTAAATAAGATTTTAACAATTCTGAGCTATTAGTTAAGTTCTCCCCAAACGAGCTTGATGGGCCGAATGGCCTCCTCTCGTTTGTAAATTTCTTATGTTCTTATGTTCTTATGTTCTGTCACTGAAACAAGACTGAGTACAAAGGTGTATCACTATGGATGTTTAAAGCATTAAAGGTTTTCATCAGTGGTGAACTATGGAGCGTGTGATTTTATAAAAAGATTTTTTTTTCCATCGTAACCCCCACTCCAGTCGACATCTTTACCATCACAGCCTCCCACCCCCCCGATCCACTTTTGTGTCATGACCTAATGGCCTAAGAGGCGATGGCAGTCAAGAACCATTGATTCAAAATACAGTTATGGTATAAATTTATGCATATGCACACTTTCATTAAGAGCTACTTTATATGTAATCAGTGTCACATGGATTTTTTTATTTTATCCAAAAAACATTTTACTAAGAGACTTGCAGAAGTGGCATTGGCTGGTGGTAGAAAGGTGGCTCATTTGTCACCTCAGGTTTGAAGAAATCTATCTGTCCGTCTGTCTGTCTATCTGTCAATTTTCTGTTCATACATTCATTCATTCATTTTTGTGCTGCCTAGCAGCGGATCTGCATTTCATCATTTAGTTTTTTTTGGTTTTATTCCTTCGTAAACAGGAGGATGAAGATTCTCAGAAGTCATTTATGTTTGTGGACGATACAGTGTCCTGTACAGTTATCAGTGCAACATGTAGGTCACCAATCCACTGCCATAATCTCCCTGTTTTTCCACCTTTCCAATTATGTCCGAAAACCACTAGAGAGCTAAGTGAAGAGAAAGCCGTAAGGGTGAATGATTGCAGTGCTACCAGCAGCTTACAGTACGTGAAGGACTCCAGTGCTTTATTGATGCTGTAACAATGTGGCAGATCCAGCTAAAGGGCACATTGCACTTCAAATGTTGATGCAATGTTACCAAATTGCCCATAGGTGTGCTTGTGTCAGTGAGTGGTGTGTGAGTGTGTCCTCTAATGGGTTGGCTCCCCATCCTGGGTTGTTCCCTGCCTTGAGGCCGCAGCCTTCAGCATCCCTGAATATTACAGTACAAGCAGTTTCAGAAACTGGATGGATGGATGTTGCTGCAATCCTTCTGTGAAATAACACGTATAGCTGATGTCACTGGTGATGTTCAGGTCTTATTGATAGGACCAGGTCTTTGGTGAGGGAATCTCCTTCTGGTGGTATTATAGGCAATATCTTGGATGTGTACAACCTTGGCGGAGCCGAGCAGACAGGTTCCCTCACCAGAAGGCATCAATGGGGCTTCGTGTTTGTTTTCTGCTGAGTAAAAACAGGATCTCCTGTGATGTGTCTTTTCTCCATGCCCCACGCAGGTGATCAGGAAGGGCTGGCTGACCATCAACAACATCGGCATCATGAAAGGGGGGTCTAAAGAATACTGGTTTGTGCTGACCGCTGAGACCTTGTCGTGGTACAAGGATGATGAGGTGAGTCTGGAAAGTCTTTGTCCTTGTAGGAAAAAATGAAATCTTTACACATTTAAATAAAGCATTCATAATCCAATAGTAGCTTACCAAAGATCTAGTCTACCACTGCCCAGACATTAACCTGTCATTGCCTAGTCTGCTAACAACATCACACAGACTTAACTAATGCCATCTGTTACCTTTCATTTAAGCACCACTCACTTTTCACTAACTGACCGGGATTCAAGGGCGTAGGTTTGGTTTAAACATTGGTAGGGGCCAAATCAACCCTGAGCTCCACACACACCGTATTCCCACAGTATTGGAAGGGACATTTCCCTACATCAATACCCAAATCTACGCCTTTGCCAGGATTTTAGGTGGAATCAATTTTCCATTGTTCCAAATAGTTGCTTTTCCTGGTGTGGTTTTGACTTGAAATACCATCGACAGGAGTATGAGTTCCAAAGTCTCCTCTAGCACTGGGAGCAGAATTAGGGAATTTTGCAGTGCCCTATAAAAAGCCCAGGCCTCACTGGTCTCTCCATTTCTGCCCTCCAGTACCCAGTTAATGCAGTGGGCCATCCTTTTTATTTTGCTTACTGTGGTTTGAAGGGAGGTCCATAGATGTTTCATGACCTCTCAGTTTACAGAGTTCAGATGAGGGGGGGGGGGGGGAGTCGTAGAGGGGACAGAGGGCCAGCCTAAAGTAAGCCGGTTAATGCTGGCACCTAGCATGTGCCGAGCAGGAGCGGGCTCTGTCACGGCTGGCAGTCGAGGGTAATTCGAGAGCACGTCTGCTTCTCATAAACCGATCCGGGGGGGGGGGGGGGGTCTGGCGTGATGGGTCGGGTCTCTGGTAAACTGGCTGGGACTCTAATGGAGACCATGTGGTGTAGAGAAGGTCTATGAAGGCTCCTTTTTATCTGCTGACACACAAAGGCCTCGGCTGATTTCCACCACCGCTCTTGTACCCGCCGCTCTTCTGCTAAATGACTAACACACACACACACGTTTGTAATTATATCTTTGTGGGGACTTTCCATTTATTTCTATGGGGAAAACTCTAATCCCAACATGATGACCCTTCTCATCCCTGACCTTAACCATAAGTAACCAAACAAAATATGAGATTTTTGACATTTTTATTTTTTTGATTGCATTCAGAGAGAACCTAATACACACCCACACATGCACACACACACACCCACACCCACACACACGCACCCACACAAACTTAGCCCTGCCCCCCACCCCTAACCTCTGCATGTATTTATTTTAACATGAGCTAAGGATGGCGGTTTCCCTCAGAGCAAGGACCCAAAACTAACAGAGCCTGGCTCTGAGGAAAAATGGCCCATTGTTTTGTCATGGAAAGGCTGGAGGGGCCCATTGCAGTGACTCCAGTGTGGCTTGTGCAGTGGGCTGTATTTTTGTGGGGTTCCGCGGTTTGGAAGACGTCGGAGGTGGAAGTCCTGTCGAGATAGAGTATGTATGAAGCAAAAAATGTGACATTTGATGTGAAACAACATTCTCATTTTCCCTCTATTTTTAATTCATATAAAATGCTGCACTTTACGTATGTAGACATTGACTGGAGAGATTAGTGTCACTGTGGTGAGATACATGCCGTCCTCCTTTCATCTGCTCTGCTTGAACACCTGTCGCATTTGCCTAGTAATGCGGCACTAGAAAGTGTTTTGGCAAAGTCATGAAATCTCCCCGCTGCTTTCTCTGCCTCTATCAAGTCATCATATGCGTGGAAACGTACTCGGCCTGCCATTTAGTGTGTGTGGGGGGGGGGGGGGCAGGGGGGGTGTACACTCTCACCTTGTAGTGACGGCAAGTCCCTCTGAATGAGTCGGTCCACTAAGTAAGTATTAGTGATAACAGTGTGAGTTAGCCTGGCCACGAGGGAGGATGAGTGTGTGCGGTCGCCGTCGTTCTGTCTCTGGCTGCGCCCTTGCCCCTCTGATGTGGGTATCCAGCTACTGTGGCAGGCCAGAGACCCCCCCGTCCGCATCCAGACGCTAATAATGACCTTGAGTTAGCCAAACTTTGGCAAGGGACAGCGGGTGAGGTAGACTGCTGGGGGGGGGGGGGGGGGGGTCATCTGGTTTCCATTAGCAGACATACCAGGTCTTTAAACCCAGAAGCCCAATGCTCCCCGGGCTCGCTGGGAAAGGGAGTTCTGCTAGAATGAAGGGGGGGGCTCATGTGCAGTTTGAATGAAAACGGCCCCCGCTGAGCTAAGCCCAGGCACCTCGCCAGGACCGAGATCCGACCTCCCATCGTCTTCACAACCCATGTGTTAGTAACTCACGTTCATACAGGCCTGTACGAACAAAGACACGCACACACACACACACACACACACACGGCTGGATATGCACAGTACTGCCTGCTACATCACCGTGGTAATGTTAAGTATGCTAATGTGAATGATTGGTTGAGAACAGTAACATCAGAAACATGTGTATTATCAGGGTACAGCGTGTGAAGCATTTCCCAGCATTCCCAGCACCTTCCCGGCACGAGAGCGCTGTTGTGCAGTGAGACGCTCGCCGCGCGGCTGCTCTGTGGCGGACGCTGTCGGCCTTAACGAGGAGCCCGGATGCGGATCTTATTTCAGGCGCTGCGGAGAAGCATCAAAGCCACAGCTGCTGATCTGTTTATTTAGGGCTGGATTTGTGTTCTTTGGGTCTGGGCTTGTGCAGGATGTCGTATTTTAAAATGTGAGGCCTGTAAGAGAAAGCTGGTGAATAATGCGCACACAAAGCGTTTTTCCAGAATAAAAATGAGAAGGTGTTTGTATTGGGAGAAGGATAATGCAGCAACGCATTATTATGCAGCTTCAGATGCAGGTGAAAACAGATGCATGGTGTAGATGCTCTTAGTGTTTGTGGAAGCCCCCCCCCCCTACACACACACACACACATACTCATGAACTCTTCCAGACTGCATGTCTTGCCATGTGATTGCTGGCTGGAGTGCAGCAGCCTTCAGTGTTGATCTGGGACGTCCCCGAATCCCCATCCTGCCGGAAAGTCGCTTATATCAGGACCATAAATAACCTGAAGTTTGGCTGTCCTGACGTCCTTAAGTGTGTGTGTGTATCTGTATACTATGAACGTACCGCGTGTATAAATACTATGAGCAGAAGGAGTGTGGATCCCTGTGGCTCTCAGTAGAAAGATGTCAGCCAAGCCATTACTATGCTTGCGCTGTGTTTGAATGAGACTGACACCACTATGAAATTAGATCAAGTTCCGCCCACACCACCCTACAGACATGCGAGGCTTTATTGTGAGTATCAGATCTAACCCTCTGTATGTGTGAGTCTCACACTAATGATAATACATAAAAGCTATCATTTTTGTTCTGTTTTATAATATTCTGTGAAATTACCCGCTTTAAGTATATAAAATCCAAAGACAAAAATATGTGTCTTTATAAGACAAAAATAAACAGTAATTTAGAAGGCAGGGTGAAAATGGGAACATTTATTGCATTCTTGCTTACATTCCAGATCAGACAGATAAGAGAGCCGCAGACTCATGTACGCGTGACTCTGGCGGCCGGATTGAGAGGCTTGGCGGCCGGATTGAGAGGCTGGGCGGCCGGATTGAGAGGCTTGGCGGCCGGATTGAGAGGCTGGGCGGCCGGACTGAGAGGCTGGGCGGCCGGATTGAGAGGCTTGGCGGCCGGACTGAGAGGCTGGGCGGCCGGACTGAGAGGCTTGGCGGCCGGACTGAGAGGCTGGGCGGCCGGATTGAGAGGCTTGGCGGCCGGACTGAGAGGCTGGGCGGCCGGACTGAGAGGCTGGGCGGCCGGACTGAGAGGCTGGGCGGCCGGATTGAGCGGCTTGGCGGCCGGATTGAGAGGCTGGGCGGCCGGATTGAGAGACTGGGCGGCGTGCTCCCCCACACAGCCTAACCAATGTGCAGACTACTGTACAACCGCTACTTCCTGAACAGGTAGTCTGAACACTGGGTAGGCGGGGCGGGCCGCGGGCTCCAGGCTGTAGCTGTAGGGTCCGGGGTCCGGGAAGATGCATCGAAGCGCACGCACCGCGATGACGTCTGCGTACCACATGCTGCAAATGTTTTACAACCCAGATTCCGCGGAACGACCTGTTTAACAGAATCAATTATCATGGAAAAGGTTAGTTGCTGCTCTGCACTGCTACGCAAACCTTCTGCCCCTCTGAGGAGTGAAGGCCCAAGCATCAGTGACGGGTCACGGGTGCCGCCGTCCGCATTCCTGTGTCTCATCTGGCAGAGTAACACAGACAGGGTGTGAAACACACAGCCCAGTCCATCTCTGAGTTTCATCAAAAATGTGTTTGATACACTATAGAAAAAAAACTGCTTTTTCAATATGGATACCAAACAAATGTTTACTTAGTTTTATTGGGTGCATCATTCATTCATTTGGCTCAGCAAAGGACACACCACATAAAGACCACCCCAGTGGGGATATACCTGCCTGCCTGTGAATCATTTGGCTTTTTTAAATGAAGTCAATCCCCAGATTCACCAAGATCCTGAAGTTAGGGAAAGCATTAAAGCGAGTTGCCAAGAGCGTTTTGTCTTCTGCTATTATTTTTTTTAAATGACCAGGATTAGTCATTGTCATGATGCTCAGTGTGTTTTCCATTCCTTAAATTATTAGTGATTAGAAGAGTATTAACCTGGATCTGAATGGATATCGCTCAGATGCGTAGTCACTATTACCTGACTAGAATATATGATCAAACCAAAGAGAGAGCTACATGCCCACTAGAAACAAAACAAGAAGAAAACCCATAGTAGCCCTAATAGTCCGAGTCTATGAATTAGCAGACTGCATGAGTACAGCTTTACCTTTTGCCATCCTGGTGCTGGGAGGCTCATATAGTGACAGTGGGTTTGCTGGATGGACTGGCGGGCAAATTCCCTGGTGAAAGGACGCAGAGGTCTGGGACCGCGTTCGGTCCCACGTCACCTAGTGAAAACGCCGAGTCCCCACCCACCTTCTGAAAGAGAAGAAGCAGAGTAGGACACAGAACAGGAAAGCGTACCTTAGGGCCAGTCCGACTGAGCTGACAGGGCTGTCTGCCTTCTCCGTGGTCCTCTTCTTCTGCCTCTCAGCTGTGGTCTTCTCCCACCTCTCCTGGTGCTTTGGGCTGTGAGTCTGCAGCGGTGCCTCCACTTTATTTCCTCATGAAGGTCCACACACAATGGAAGTGGTGCGGACATATGGAGATGCTTTGTCTTTCCCAGTTAACTACCCCCTCTGTCCCCTGGTCCCAGATCACTAACCTACAGAAAGTTCTTCTTGACAAGCCTTAAAAAGAAATAAATGAACAGTTAAATACGTATCCTTTGTGGCGCTTTTCAGGATATGTCAAGTCAAAACAATGTAGAGAGAAACTTCCTACAGCATCATGAAAAGTGCACATGAGCTCAAGGACGGGAGGAAGCAGCCTGCATCCCATCCCAGCGGCAGAGAGCAGACTTGCCGGATTGACGTGGCATAGCTTTGTTAACTAACTTTCCCCACTGAGAGAGGGAAAAGAGAGAGAGGGGAAGAGAAGAGGTGGAGCTTTGGACCTCTTTTTTTCCTTATTCGTCTGGATTTTAGTTTTTTTTTTTTTTGGTTGCTTTTTGGTGGCAGCAGGAAGTAGAAGGTCAGAGGTCAACGGGAAGTGATATGTTTTAAGTCGCCTCATATAGATGATGGAAAGGGGGTGGGGACAGTGAGGGGTGACTGAAGAACAGCAGGGGAGGGAGAATGAGGTTGATTTGTGAATGTTTATAGTGTTAGGGATCATGAGTGTGTGCATGTGTGTTCATGATGCTGTTTGGGGGAGTCTGGGGGGGGGGGGGGTACTGCCTTTCCAAGCCTCCTGACTTTGTAGCCAGCACAAGAATGTGCATTTTTTGGCATGAAAGTAGAGCTGTAGTAACTCCAGATGTGCATCTCCTGCTTCTCAGTCCTATGTTTTTTCTTCTAAAGCTGATTTCCTTTCCCTGTCCGGCAGCAGAATGAATAAAGAGGCCCTTATCCATGCTGAGAAGCCCCCCCACCCCCCACCCCCCCCAGCAAAGGGATTCAGGCAGAGGGAGGGGGTATTGGGAATTGGGTTTAGTTCTTCAAAATCAGGACCAAAGTTCACTTCCCTTGTAGATCTTTTTTTCCCAGTGAAGGTGCTGGCAGTGAGTCTATTCAGCCTGGTGCTGCTGGTGGGGGTGGCCGCCAGACCATTCTGTCGCCCATTGGCCTCTGCTCTCTGGTCTGCTCTCGATCTGCTGAATATGCTCACTTCCTGTATGCCATGACTCTTCAGACGTCCCGCACCTACCTTGGCGTCTGCCTTCCTCTTGAGAGGGACGTAGCAGCGCAGGTCAGCAGCCTTTCGAACCGTCGCAGCACGACATGGTGACTCTCCAGACGGGGAGCGGCGCCGTGTTTGTTTTAGCTACGGTTACTGTGCTCCCGCGTAGCTGGAAATCAAAGCGGAGCTGCTGCGGTCTGCTGGGAGCCGGGTCAGCGGCGCTTAAGGTATGCAGCCATGAGAGGGGGGAGAAGGGAGCCAGCAGCAGTGGGGGCTGCTTTTTAGGGAGACACCAAGCTTTTTCCACAGTACGACTGAGCTGCCTGACTTTAAACTCACCCAGAACTTGCTTTGAGCCAACAACCACATTGGAAACAAGGAACCAATGAAATCCTACCATTTTTACAATGAAATGCATTTCTGTACTTAGCTTGCCTGTATATGGACAGAAAATGTAATATGCTTAATATATCAGCTATAATTTTTACGAGTTATAATGGCTATGTTTAATGGTCAGTCACAGTAGTTTAACTTTCACATACATATGGTTAAGTAGTCAAGGTCGATGTCCTCCAATGTAATGATGAGTATGTATGTCCATTTGTATTCCGTAACCAATTCCTATGCGGTTTGAGCTTTGAGCCACAAGCATGGCAGGGTATAACCCTGGAGGGGCACAGACACGGGCACAAAGAGACAGAAATTCACATTGGAGGAATATGCCAACTCACTCGGCCGCCAGCCCACTCAAAATCCCGCCCGTGATACCAGAAAGCCATGTGATATACCCAAACATTTATAATCACCAGTTACATCACCTATTGTCACTCTATGGTAATAGCTGATGAAAAATACTATGTACCCACTATATAGAAAAATAGATAAATATTTTAAAAACTGCTGAAAAATCTTTGAAGACAGTGACCTATATCTATGCAGTAAGTGGTGGGAGATTAAAGTTAAAGTTCTATTAAACCAATACCATCCATTCATCTAGCCACTGCTTATCAGAGTCACGCTACAGAGCAATAAAAGTAAAAGCTGTTAAACAAACAAATAAATGACACTCTATGGTACTTGTTAGGGAGAGAGGTTTCTTTCTAACCTGAAGTGAAAGCGGGCTATTTCACAAGAAGACATTTTTTTTTGGCTTTGGTGACAATTATGAATTAGCATAAAAGCAGGTGAGCTTAACTTTTAATTGCAGAATAGATTTTAATTATGCAATAGAATAATTATTTGTAAACATACTATTTCGGGTTTTCACCAGCCATGTCAAATTTTGTGTTAAATAAATTTAAATTTAATAAAAAATAGATCTACATCATGTCCACTGATTGGCCACACCATTGGAGACATCTAGCTAGTATCTGTTAGGACACTTTTGTCTCCAGAATCACTTGTTTACAGTTTGTACATTCAAGGATGCTTTTATGCACGACACTGTAGACCGTGTAGAGCTGAGCTGTTATTTTCGCATTTGTGTCCTTCCTGTTAGCTTTAACAAGTCTGGCCATTCTCCTCAGACCTCTCTCATTAACAAGGTGTTCACGCTCATAGAAATGCCATTGTTTGGATGGTTTTTTGATTCATCACACATTCTCTGTAAACTCTAGTCACTGCACTCTGTGAAAATTACTGGGAGGGGGGCTGTTTCTGAGATGCATCACCACCGTGAACCACCGTGTTTGGCAGCAATACTCGTGCCACCTTTAAAATCGATTAGATCACACATTTTAGCTGTTCTGATGCACCTTTGCAGACTGTGTGCAGGCTGTATGTGTTCAGTCGCACCCACGTGACTTGGGGGAGCAGGTTACGTGTGTTAATGAGCTGGTGTACTTAGTAACTGAAGGTATATGCACCCAGCAAGACCAAGACCCTATGCACCCAGCAAGAGCAAGACCCTTCACATCAAGTAAAAACAGTTAGAGAATCACTACTTTTTAGCAAATTCCACATTCTTTTGTCTTGACTTTAATCTCTTCATGTACAACTGTATCTGTTGCATATGGCAGCAACAATTATACACTGTCCAGTAAATCTGAGAAACATTACCTGTGGATATCCTGTAAACTACTTCCCTCACTTGTACGTTTTGACATATGTGGAAGACATTGATGTTTCAGGTCAGGAGCAGGGGCAAGGTCTTCTACTGACCTCTAATAACTGTACTGGGAGTATAAAGCATGTCGTGTGATAGGGAAGTGTGAGACTGGGAGGGAAGACTCTTCTTGTGAGGTTAGGGCTGGGTTCCCCAATTCCGGTACTGGAGGGCCAGTCTGCAATACAGTTTGCTGGTTTCCCTGCTGAAACACACCTACTAAGTTTGGCAAATAGATAGTGAGCTGAATAAGGTGTGTTTGAGCAAGGAAGTCTGCAAACCCTCCAGGATCAGATTTTGGGAACCCGATTTAGGGTTTGCCTCGTTCAACATAAAAACGGTTGCTTTTTAAATTGCTCAGTTCACTGGGCTGTTTTGTCCCTTGGCCTCTAATGAAATCGGCTCGTCCCATCCTTCAACAATCCTTCGATCCTTGTGTCCCTCGGATCTGCTATATGAGGACTCTGAGATTTTCACATGCTTGATTTTCTAATAATCTTGTAATTTGAGCTTGGGTCATTTATATATGCATGCATGGCGTAGCATGCTTTTCTAATTGTGAAAACAGCTGTAGGTACCTGCCACTAGTTATAGAAGAGAAAGTCATGTCTGTAAAATCTGCCCACGATGCAAGATCTGACCCGCACCTCCTCAGCCACAGCACTCATGCTTGGCAGCATTCATCCGGAGTCCCTAGAGACCCATAAACATGATGAGAACTTGCAAGGCGGTGACTCATGGTGCACAGCGGTTTGTTTCATTGACGCTCGTCGTTGACTCATCCCTGTCACTCTTCTCAGGCGCGCTTCCCGTTGTGGTTCCCGCAGTATAATAAAACACAACAAACAGAGCTAATGTGGTCCTAATAGCGTGAATGTCACCAAGACGTGGGAAGAAAATGTTCCCTGAGCACCAGCCGAGTGGCCTGTCCTGCGATTACTACGGGGACAGTGGCGGCCAGGGGACAGGAATAGACACGCGGAGGAGGCCTTGGCACGTGTAACGCTCAGCGAAGACAGAAAGACAGGAGCTTAACAGGCAAACATAAGCTTAGCAAATATATAAAATGCAAATGGATTTATGTGTTCTTAAACACGTATTCCGTCACACAGTTTCCAATGAAATTAAGATATCAAGGCAGTTTATAATTTAAAATGGAAAAAACATCACTTGGGACTAAATTCCAGTTGACTGCAGCATTAATGCTGTCATAGTGTCTCTATTCCTCCCTACATATCCTAAGGAAACTGTATTATTTGTATGCTTCTTTTCTGATATATATCTCAGAACATCTTTCTGATAGCGCTGTGAACAAACAAACCATACATCTCTGGTTGTGTGGGTGGAGGTATTAGGTGTATATTTAAACAAATTCCTCTGAGATAGTAAATGTTTTATGATTCTGAAATTATGTTCCAGAGGCAGATGTATATTTCAAATATGCACACAGACAAACAAATCAATTTGAGTGCTATAATAAGGGAAAAGAGTGCCCCCCCTCATGTCCCCCCCACCTCTAGTGGATCAGTAATGCTGCATTTCCTTCTTCTGGTCAGGGGGTATTGTAGGCAATAAGAAAGTGCACGTGAGAATCATATAAATCCGCCAGCTAAGGTCCAATTGGAAGGAGACATCCAAGCATTTTCCACATCTTATACTGGTCAGAGTTACAGGAATCCTGGAGCCGGTCCCAGGCAGCACAGGGCACAAAGCTGAGGTACATCCTGCACAGGATGCCAGTCCATCACAGAGCACATACACACTTACACTATGGGACGCAGGGGACACGCGGAAGCTAATCCCACACAAAGTGGAGGCAGGAAACGCTGAGCCACCATGTTGCTGGTAGGATATACACATAGAAATGATACTTTTATTGCTATCAGATAGAAAGTAAGTTTCTTGATGTAAAATTCCTAGTACAGGAAACAACACAAGGAACAACATGAATGACTGAATTCCTAAATATTGGATTACATACTGAATTATAGAGGAATGAGTTCCTCTATAAACTGTTTATTGCAGGAATTTTTGAAGCCACCTGCATGTTCTTCAGGTTATTGACAGTTTGTAACAGTTCCTGTCACACACACACCTACAATCTTAATAAAGAAATCTTAAGTGTCACATGAGGATGAAGGCCATTGGTTATACAGTGGTACCTTGGTTTACGAGCATAATTAGTTCCGGAAACATGCTTGTAACCCAAAGCACTCGTATATCAAAGCGAATTTTCCCATTTTTCCATTAATAATGGAAACTCATATGATCCATTCCACAACTCAAAAATATTCATATAAAAATTATTAATACAAAATATAAAGTAAAAATACATAACACATAAAAACAAATTAACCTGCGCTTTACCTTTGAAAAGAATCGTGGATGGTGTGAGGGAGACGAGAGAGGAGAAGAGGAGGGTTATTTTGTAGGACGACTTTCACTATAATTAACGGAATCACTGCTATCTGTTGGCTCACTGGAATCTTTTTCTGTTTGTGCGACTTTAACAAGGAACCCATCCAATGACAGCCTCTTTTGCCTCCTTTTCGATTTCGCAAAAATGTGGACATTGCATTGTCATTAAACAGATTCATCACTCGCACTGCTACGCCCTTATTCAGGTGGTGCTTTTCTACAAAATTTTGACTATACGAGTGAGGCATGCCGACTGAGACCGAGCATGGGAGACGATTACCCACAATTCCGCAGCGTGAGAAAGTGAATAACCATTGGTTCAGTTGCGATGACGTGCGCTCGGAGTCAAAACAAGAAGCGCACGCATGCGCTTCCTGTTTTGAAGCTGAGCGCACGTAAAAACAAGAAAAACAAGGAGCGCATGTGTGCCATATGATTTTTGATGATACTTGGCGCTCGTAAACCAGGACTCGCTCGGTTTCCAAGTCAAAATTTATAAAAAATCTTTGCTCGTCTTGCGGGACACTCGTAAACCGAGGTTCCACTGTACTCCTTTTAATTACAAAGACACCAGTATTATATGCTGATACTAGCTGGAATAGTTTATACAGTATGTATCAGAAAAGACACTTGCGGTGAGTATGACGGTGGGCGCCGCAAATGCGAAAAGAATCCCGGGTCATCTAAAATGTAGGTCAGCCATGCAGTTAAAGCAGCGGCTCTCCGGGTGGCTTCAGCATGTCTGGAGTGAAGCACTGCTTCGGGGCCCGGCTCATGTGGTGTCCCGTTGAGCAAATCCCCAGCTCTTGTCCTCCCGTCCATCTGCTTTTCAAGAAGACGCTCAACAGCGGCCTCCTCAGACCTCACACCGGAGCCCAGGAACCCTGAGAGCAGCTGACTTCTGTACTGCACTTAACTGGGGGCACCTGCATTTTTTTGATCTTCGGTATCTTTTGCACATTCGTAGAATGTCCTGTATTGGCCCGCATAAATCCCTTACACTAACTTTACCACATTTCCCAATCCCTCTGTTTTTATTTCATGCAGTTGTGATTGTATCATGTTCGCTGAAGTGTTGGTTTGAATAAAAAGAGTTGGCATATATCTGCAAGCTAATCTGACTGCGGTGAAAACTCTGTAGAAATGTCGCATAAAACACTAATCTGCACCGAAAGTGTACCGGCCAAAGTTTGCTGTTTGGCATGTTTTTTTTTGAGGAAGGAAAGTCTGAGGAATTAAAGTTTTTTTTTTTGGAAAGGAAAGAAATAAATACAGAAAAAGAAAGAAGGGGGAAAAAAAACAGTTTGGAAAAGTGCTGCTGGCCCCCAGCCAAGCAGAGACTTTTTGGTAATGAGGGTTAGAAGCTGCATTATTGCTCCCAGATGCTTGGAGCAGCCTTTGATGCAGCTTTCCAATCTGCGTGTACAGAGACAGACATAGGACACTCTTAAAGCTGCCCCCCAGTACTGACCAGCGTGCAGTTCCCTGGGGTGTCTGTGTGCCTGCCTGTACGCTCTGTGAGTGTGTGTCGATGCGTGTGTGAGATAATTGCTTCTGCACACGGCGCCTGGGTAGTTTCTCTTGAACACTTGGGCACATTCGTGATTTAAATTTTTTTTTTTTATCTGCTTTGGTTGTTCTCGGGGAAAAGTTATCCCGACACATTCTCCTCCCAACCAGCCAATGACTTTGAGCTTTCTGAGGCCTTGGCTTGAACCCTTTCCAGCTGCCTCTGCTGAAGAAATGTTCTGTGGCTTTCAACGTATCGCAGCTCCGGCGTTTGCAAATCCAAGAAGTGCCTTTGCGCATACAGTGAAAGGCTATGATGCCGTATGGGTCTTCAGAAGAGCGTCAGGACTGTGGTGCTGTGTTTCTGTTGCATTGACTTACAGTTTTTGCATGATTGTAAAAGCCTCTCTGCATTTGCTCCCAAAGACGTAATTCTTGTCTCGAAACGTGCCTTGCTGGAACACCTGGAGAATCGCTTGCAGTCCTCCCTGGCGCACCCCCTCACATCCACTTTTTGACATTTCAGTCAGAAGGGAGGTCTCTATCCTCGGAGTGATGTAAACCATCTGACGTGTGTGTAGCTCTGTGTGTGTGTGTGTGCGTGCGATGGAGAAGCCCGCATGAATGATACCAAGCAGCTCACTTCTTTCCACACCGAGGAAATACGTTTCAGAGCTACAAGTTAGGAAGCACGCCAGCCTCATTCAGTCCTCCGCACGTCTCTTTATCCCCTCTCTCTCTTTCTCCCTCTCTCTCACTTTCTGTCTCTTCCTCTCCTATCCATCCTCCCCCCCACCTTCTTGCGCTGTCTGCTATCTGGCCAGGACAAAGGAAAATGTCGGTCTTCCGCAGTGAGTCACTCGCCGGCCGTCCCAGTTCGATTCCTCCCTGTCCTGGCTGGGGTGGAGGCAGCACTCAGACAATAAGCCAGAGCTCTCCTCTTGTGCCCCCCTACCCCCCCCAGCCCTCGCCCATCACCATAGGTTGCCCCTGTAGGACACCCCCCTTGCTACCGCTACTTTATTAACTGGCTGAAACAGAGCTTGGCAGCCAGCTTCTCTACGACCGGCTCCTCACACGTGTAGGTCTTTCAGCTCGCCTGTGTAAATGCAGGCCGTGGGGCTGGTCCCGGGAAACACCGCGCTTCCCTGAGGGGGCCTGCCGTCTGCCACGGGTGACTTTGCAGTCCCGCATTCTTATTTCACAGCTTTAATTGCTTCCAGGCGCTGCGGTGGCCGGTTGTAAAGCTGGACTTTGCCAGCTCTGGTTTGGTCCAGTCAATCTCTTTCGACATGTCCCCCCCCACCCCGCCACTTGCATTCTGACCTGTTTTGTCGCCCCCTGCAGGAGAAAGAGAAGAAGTACATGCTGCCGCTGGATAACCTGAAGCTGAGGGATGTGGAAAAGGGTTTCATGTCCAGCAAATATATTTTTGCGCTCTTCAACACAGAGCAGAGGTCAGCACACTCTATATGTATACACACCCTCCCGGTTGATACAGCACCCTGTAGTGCCCCCCACTGTTGTGACAGACACCCTTTCTGCTGACTCTCGCCTGCAGAAATGTGTACAAGGACTATCGACAGCTGGAGCTGGCCTGTGAGACCCAGGAGGAAGTGGACAGCTGGAAGGCCTCCTTCCTGCGGGCTGGGGTCTACCCAGAGCGGATCACGGTAGGGTCAGGTCAACCTGCACACGTGCAGCAGAACTTGCGTGAGGCAGCTGGATGTGCAGAACTATGAAGAAACACAGAGCTTGTAAATTAATGGACATATATAAAGTGTGTCCTCCCACCAATCGTTAGCGATATTTACTATGGAAATCCTCCAGTCAGCTGCTTACAGTGGCTGGACTGAGCAGTGACAGAGTGTAGCAGAGCCGAGCCCAGATCAGCAACACTTCCAAGAAGACAGGGCTTAGACACCTCAGTGGAATTCAGAGCGAAATTTGAGTGGACGACTCCTGCTTGCTTGCTGATGTTTTTCTCCTCTGCTCTTCCCTCCTCCTACCTCACATCGTTCTGCGGGGTCCTTTAACTGCACATTCTGGCTCATCCTCAGGAGAAGGAAAAGGTAGGTGCTGAAGCTCCAAGCCCCTCTCTACGTGTCATCCTGATATCACACGGCTCCATCCCTCTCTTGTATGATCATGTGACTGCCTGGTGGCACAATCCATGTGAACAGCACACCTGCAGTCACACTTAGCACACGTCTAATATGTGTATATGTGTCAGGCGCTGCTCATTCAGCAAATTTCTCCCCTGTTTTTGTGGGAGGCTGAGCAGGCAGCCCAGACCTCGGGCCCTCAGACTGTGAATTTCACTTCATTCCCAGTCCAAATAAAACCGGAAGGGGCCCATGCTGGGTCACTGTTAGCGTGCAGTAGAACAGACAAAAGATGCTGATATTCTGATGTCTATTGCTAATTCAAATTAAGTTGTCGGTAATGGGTGCCTGAGACTTACATGTGGATCCTAGATGTCCTCTGGTTCTATACTTAAATTACTACTTTCTGACATGGCCTGTCCCTCCCGACCCTGCCCTTCGTGTCATTTTCTTGTTTGGCCAGCAGGTGTTGCTGGCCATCCTGTTCTCCACCCTGTCTCTTGTCCTTCATGTCCCTGGTGTGTTTCCCCAGTGCGCCACATAGCTCCATGGGCTGAGCGTGTGGCTATAAACCCTCGTCCATGAGTTCAAGGCCAGCCTCCTCAATTATTTGTATTTATTGGATTTTTGTCTCCCCAGTGTTTGTTCCCGGTCATAGGTTTTCTCTGCTTTAGTCCTATTCTCTTCCATTACTGTTTGTATTTTGGTTCCATGTTACTTTTCCTAGTGTAGTAATTCCCAGTGTGGTTAGTGTTCCATAGTTTCAGTGTTTGTTAGAAATCCCTGGTTTTGTGCTCATTATTGTAATTCACCCCACCTGCTGCTTGTTGCTCTGTGTCTTGATTGATTGGTTAATTGTTATGTTCCACACCTGCCCTCTCATTAGTCAGTTACCTATTTGTATTTACATGCCTTCGTCTGCTCTGTTCTCCAGTCAGTCATTGTGCTCTTTTCCTGTGTATTATGCTGTTAGTTTCTCCTAGCATTGGTCCTGGTGTTTGCCTGTTCCCCTTTGTATGTCAGCTTATTGGGTTTTTTTTTCACCTCATTTCTTTTTTATCAAGTTTACTTTGTGGTTTCCCTTTGTGTTCTGGTTTTGTTTAATAAACCCCTTTAGTCTCTGAGCCGCATGTGGATCGCCCACCTCTTTCCTCCCTGCACCATACCCCACCTCCGTTACACTTAGTGATTATGTAAAAGAATAGGCGACCTACTGACACCATAGATAATGACAATAGACTGGCAGGTGTGAATGGTTTAAATAGAATATAATGAGCTTTATTGCCACACTAGGCCCATTGAACTGGAGGTGGAGTGTGTGTGTGTGTGTGTGCGCGTTTGTTGTGATTTTGCAGTATGGGCTTCAACCACAGTTCAATCTCCACTGTGGGTATCAATCACGAATCCACCCCCAGTATGGGTATCAATCCCTCTTCAAATCCTCTCACTGTTAACCTTGTGTGAGTGTAACTCTCTGTGTCCCCTCTGTCTGTGCCGCCTCGCAGCAGAGTGACACCGGGGAGGAGAACGGCTCCGATGGCTTCATGCACTCCATGGACCCCCAGCTGGAGCGGCAGGTGGAAACCATCCGCAACTTGGTGGACTCCTACATGGCCATCGTCAACAAGACTGTGCGGGACCTCATGCCCAAGACCATCATGCATCTGATGATCAACAACGTGAGTTGCTCCCATCCCATGCTGACAAAAGCTACCTCACAGTCTCCTCCGTTCTCCATCCATCATGCTCTCAATGCCGTTGCTGCTTATTCTCACCTCCATCCTCCTGCCTGCCTCCCCTGTAGACAAAGGAGTTCATTCACTCTGAGCTGCTGGCCTCCCTGTACTCATGCGGGGACCAGAACTCGCTGATGGAGGAGTCGGCGGAGCAGGCCCAGCACCGTGACGAGATGCTGCGCATGTACCACGCCCTGCGTGAGGCCCTCAACATCATCGGCGACATCAGCACCTCCACTGTCTCCACTGCCCTGCCTCCCCCCGTCGACGACTCCTGGCTGCAGGTGCAGGGGGGGCCATCCGGCCGCAGGTACTGGAAGCATCTGGCAAATGCTGTTTTGTGTTGAATAATTCATAACATTCACAGTGGCTAATAATAGTTCAGATTATCAGTATGAAAGAGAAGATTATTGATTTTTCTATGATTATAGTCTAAGATAAAAGGGTGGAATGACTAGTAATTGGCTTACCAGACATGCTGATACAGTAGAGGGGGATCATATAACGTAGTGCAATACAGAATGGAGCAATTTTGCAGTTAAGCAGACCAGCCAAAATCAAAACACTATGGAGTCTGGAGTGGTGAAGTGTCTCCCCCTGCTGTAAGATAAGTGTACTGCTTCTGGGAGTCTATCTGAGAGCTTTGACATTCTTAGGTCCCCAATGTCCAGCCCCACCCCACAGAGAAGGGCTCCCCCTGGGCCACCTGCCCGTCCAGGATCGCGCAGTACGGCCCCGGGACCGCCCCCTGCCGGGGCCCCGCCTGTGCCCTCGCGTCCTGCAGCCTCGCCCGACCCATTTGGAGGACCCCCACCCCAGGTCCCTTCTCGACCCAACCGAGCTCCCCCTGGTGTGCCGAGGTGAGCCAGAGTCTGAAGATATTCTCCATAGATATGAATTTTGGATAAGACTATACTAGGCTATCAAAGTTCTGCCATATTAAAGCCATATTGGTGAAAAAGAGCTGTGAGAATTTATATCAGGGAGATGTAGGACATATTCGTGCTGTATGCATTGCAGATGCAGACTTTGATTGATGTACTGACAGTATATACCTTTATTTCAAGTGCCGCATCATCAATCCTCAACTCCCAGCCCCTTGTTCCACAATTGATCCTGCTCAGCCCTTCACAGCAAAATATCCAGTTTGTTTATAAGTCCTGCTGGACTCAAGTAAACATGGTCAGTGTTATTAACACTCTCAGTGTTAAAATAACACTGTCTATGACCATGTGTGGTTGCTCAGATCTCATTCTCTCCAATAATTAAGATGCTGCATACAATTAAAAAGAACACCACAAGTTTAGTTACTGGGCTGTAGCCAGTGCACACTGCCCAGCTCTCGCCCACAGCTTCACCTCCACCCGAAACGCATGCGTGCTCTTCCCCGGCTGTCCCACATGCCTCCATCTAGCCTCCATCCTCCCAGCTCTGTGTCCACACCCCCGCTATTTCTCTGAGCACGAGAACGAAAGTGTAAGGGGGGAGGAGAGAGAAAGTGAGTGTGAGAGAGAAATAGCGAGAGGGCTGGTCTACTGTCTGACGGGCTTCACCTGACTTTCCGTAGCTGCCAGCTCAGGCACCTGTGCTCCTCGGGTTACGTACTGTGTGCTTGCAAATGCTGTGCTTGAATTAAATGATTGACTAAGAACCATCCTGATCCCCATTGGCTCGCCAGGCCAGAACCGCTGCAAAGGACAGCCTTGCTGTCTCCTCATAGGCTCCAGTTCTGCCAGTCACGTGGATCTGTGCAGCTCTCTAATCTGATTGGGTTCTCTTTCTCTTTGACTGTGATTTCACACCACTCCAACTACCCGCCTGTTGATTATGATTATTGTTTCAGAATTTCAATCAGTAATCTGTGAGGATTATCACTAATGGTATGTCTTGTGTGCTCATTACATGATTTACACCTTTGCAAGTCTTTGCATGACCATCTTCTTGTTCAACAGCTCCCTCCCCCCCCCACACACAGGCATAAATGAACACAGATATCTTCTTTTTTTTTCCAAAAAGTTATAGCCCTCCACCCAACCCAGATGAGACGATATCACAACAGTGCCATTCTTGCCGCTCTCTATGCCTTCATGGGCCTGGTGGAATCTGGCAGATCTAGATTTCCACACGGTGCTCTCTTGGTGCCAGAAAATTTCTGAATGGATAGAAAGTTTTCTTCAGATGTACTGCAATGAAAACCATGATAGCAAATACACCACACAGTGCAAATACAGATACAGCTGACAGGATTACTCATCAAATCAATCTCACTTGTTGGTCCATTGACCTGTTGCTAAAGCTGTTTACTTGGAGGATATGAATTAATGTTGAGGCAGTGCTAGCAGTTGGTGCTAAAGAATGTGTCATCTCAGTGCGTTTATGAACACAGGCCTAGATTAAAAGCGCACAGGCTGTGCACTGGAGTCACTGTAATACTTCATAATTAAATACAGATGTTGGGAGTAGGGCAGTAGTTGAAAAGATCAGCCTCCACCATTACACGTGCATAACACCCTAACACGCATGTGGTCTTCATTTCGCATATGTAGATTAGCACAAAGTCTATGGAACAAGCTGTGTTTCCCTAAGATGAGTTCTGGAATTCAGGCTAATCAGAGACACCTCTTTTGCTGGCTCCAAGGTCAAAGCCCTCTGTATGGCTAACTCTCCAGTCTGGTGTTCCTCCAAAGCCATGTTTGCCTTCAATTGGTTACTTTTTAGTACTACTTTGGTACTATTCTTTGGTTACTATATATATATATTAGGGCTGTGAATAAATTAAAATATTTAATCGTGATTAATCGCACAACTGTCCATAGTTAATCACAAATTAATCGCAAATTAAATCATGAATTTCTTCAACATTTGCCATTAAGGGATTTTTTCAGGTGTTAATATTCATATCAATATTAGAGTTGGCAAAGTATGATTGCTGTTTGCAAATGTATGCATTTATTATTGGAAATCAATTACCAACAATGAACAACAACAAAGATTATCCAAAGGTCATCAGAAACCCATCATCACTTAAGAACAACTCAAGCCCAACAACAGATCAGCACGTTGACCTGCTAAATATTACATATTACTTAGTTATATAACTAAGTATGGCTCAGAGGTCGGCAACATTTTTAAAGCAAAAAGCCATTTTATCCTAAATGTCTGACCCAAGATTTACAAAGAGCCGCAATGGATAAAGAAGAGGGTTTGAGATATGATTTTTAATGCAATATCGGTATATATGCATTTAACAAAAAAACAAAACTTCAAGTACTTACAAAAAATAAAGAAATATATATTCTCAGTTTTAAATCACTCGGACGCGTAAAGGTGACTAATATCTCAATATTGTTCAGTTCTGTAGCGACAGTCTTCACCCTCACCCAAGTTCGTTTGGCTCTGCAGTTGTCTGCCCCTCACTCTCTACTACTTGTAACTGTGCTGAACGAGCAGCGCAAAATGTCCTCACCACTCCGAACTCAGATGGCTATAATATGTAAACTGGAGAAAATATAATCATTTTATGAAGATCTGGGAAGGCATGGTGATGATTTTCTACAAAAATTATATGAAAGAATTAGGAATCCCAATAAACTTAACAACCCTACATCCAATCTCGGACACTGAAGTGAACTCTGGAAAGCATATACTGTATACCATCTGACCGGAGACATGCTCTCGTAGAGAATGACTTAGAGGAAGAAGTAAATTATGCAGTTAAGACATCACAGAAGCGCGCGACGGACCGCCTCATTCACATATAGCTAAAGAAATACCTAAATGAAAAATTATAAAAATAATTAACCCATAAATAACATATCATAATATGTTAATATGTTTAGACATGAAAATGTGAATGCGTCTATCGTTCTGAGAAGAGCCTTTTCTTTGTTCATTATTTTTCCCGAGCTGCCATCCAACTGAACTCGCATTAATGGCATCAAAAAAATTTGTCACGTTATAATGAATTCCCGGTGACGCGCTATTATCGCGTTAACTTTGACATCCCTAATATATATATATATATATATATATGTGTGTGTGTAAAAATATATGTAACTTCCTTGCTGCTTTAAATGAATATTTCTCAAGAATTTTTTATAAATATAAATACATATATATAAATAATGTATAACATTTTAGCAAATGGAACTGTAAATTTAAGGCATGAGACTCTATTTGCCATTAGGGGGCAGTATTCCAGACAGGTTCTTACGTGTGTTACTGTGGATCATGCGTGTTTATGCACTGTTGTGTCTTCATCACTGTGTTCATATATTTTTGTGTCTCCAAGAGGGGATTGTATTCAGTGAGCACCCCTGTGCTGTGAGTGTTGTTGGTCTTGACCGTGTCTTGTCTTCTCTCTGTCTGTGTGTGTCTCTTGGTCTATCTGTTCGTCCCTGTCTTCCTCGCAGTAGGAGGGCCCCGGCTTCGCCAACCAGACCCAGCAGATCCTCAGAGTCCTTTCCTTTAGACCACTAGCCCCGGGCGTGAGACCCAGTGGACTGAGTTCCTGATCCCCAGCCAGACATTCCCTTCAGCTCCTCCTCCAACTCCCACACTAGTGCACGTACTTGTGCAGGCACCCACGGACAAATACATGTCCTGTCCCCACTTTTCACAAATCATAAAGGAGAGACAATAATATCTAATTGTGGTGATTATATTATATTACAGTGATGATACTTTAATCCTCATACTATCTACAGCTGCACACCTTTTTTCGTAAATACAGCATCTTTCATTGTAGCAGCCATGAAGCATTACTAAGAATTATACTTGAAAAACGTAAAAAAGAAAACGTACTGTAGCCGAGATCTAGCCTGTGTGTATTATAAACGCAAACGTATACGCACCGTGCTTCCCTGGTCCCACAATAAGGATGCCTTTTTGTCCCTGCACAGCACCCATGCATTCTTCTTGGGCTGTGTGATACACCTTCAGTGTCTGCAGGCTGTCTCCTCACATAGCACAAACACGTTTTTGGGGCAGGCTCTCTTTGATTTCACCGACCCCCCCCTCCCCGGCCTCTTGTGCATGTCCTTCTGCCCCTTCTCTGTCTCACTTGCCATTTTTCACTCGCTGTGACGCTAGATATCCTCCACAGAAAGAGCCCCTCCTTACCTCTTCTCTGGGAGATTGTAAGTGCTGGCTAAGCTACTTGCCCATTCATGGTTTCTCTTTCAGCGTCAGTAGTTATGAGAGGTATTCCCCCTCTCAGGTGATTTGTAGTGACCCCCCCCCACTGCCCCCACATTCACAACAGCACATTAGGGTGTGATTTTTTTCAAAAGCTCCTAGAAGGGAAAAGGAATGGAGGGATGAGTGAAGGAAAAATGTGCATTGTCCCCTTATATTTAAATGTTTTGTTTCGCAGTGCCTTTATTCTTTATCGCCTTCTACTGCTATAACTTTTCTTCCCAAGCTCTTTGATTCTTGAAGCAAAACAGTCGCTGTCAGCAATGAATGAGCAGTCAGAGCATCTTTCCCTCCTGCTCCTATCGTCTGTCTGCTGCCGAGACAAACGCCCACAAAGGCAGCGCACTGGGAGTCAGGGCAGCGTTGTATGTGCGAAGCTGGGTTTTCAGTGGGAGTAAAATCAGTAACCGCTGGCAAGTAAAACGGGGTGCAGAGACTACTTACACTCCGTTATTTTGTCTCGCGACCAGTTCACCACGTCCCATGGCCTGCCCATTGTTCACCATAATGGCAGACCGGCAGCCAAAAATGACTTTTACAAATGCGATCAAAATGCAGTGAACTTTTTCATTCACAGGAGTTTTCTTGCCAGCTAGAGTTATATTTCCTCCCATTTTCCGCAAATGCTTATGACTTGCTTTTCATTTGTTAATTTCTGTGTCTTTTCCCTCTTTTTATTCTCAGCCGGCCGAGCAAGGGCAGCCCCTCCCATCACGAGAGCCATGCACCGTTCGATTCTTAACCATCATCCTCTCTGTAACCTTCCTTTGCTCCCCCCTACACACACCCTCCTCTTCCTCCTCCTTCCAGGTTTTTGCCCCCCCCCCCTACCAGTAAAATCATATACATATGTAAATGTATAAGTAGCTCCACGTCTATGGTTTTACTGTGGAGAAAGCGGGAGAAAGTCGAAGCCCCACCCACGTAACACAAAGTTATGGGTTATTCTCACTAGTCGCCAGTAGAGGGTGCAGTCACGAGCTGCTCGCTAGAGCGACATCAGCGCCGGCAGCTGGGGAAGTTCCGACGAAGAGCTTCAGACGTCCCATTTAACCGTCCCACAGTCACGACATGGACCCCGGATCATAAAACCCACCGTGCCAGTCACTACAGTGTACTAGCGTGTCGTACTGATAAATACTGCATGTTGCTTAATGTGCGTTTATATAAATCAGCTGAAGTGATTTGTGATTAATGGAGAGACGAGACGCCTCGTTCCCTCAGCCAGTTCCCGCCGACCCTGGACTGCGCTGTTCTCTATATCTGTGACCGCTTCGGACGCGCTGGTCGCCAGCAGCACCAGTGACAATCGTGTCTCCACTTTTTCTTTGGGTCGTCCAATTGATCTACATTACGAAGTGCAATATGGATTCGGGAAGCTGAAAACGTCAAAATGTCACATGCTATTGTACAGACTGAGAAGAGGGGGACGCGTTAAATGTTTTATTCCTCTACGTTAAAGCAAGAATATTATTTTGTTAGATATGAAATATACAACACTTAATTGTCAACGCGATTATCAGTCTATAATTTAGTATAGTTATTTTTTCGTCTTACTATAAGGGTTTTGGTCAGTGTCTGGGTTGGTCAGTGCACAGAGAAGGAATATCTTGTATTCTGCATTTCTGTCATTTGGTCTGTTGATATCCAGAGGACACAAAGATAGCCCCCCAGCAGTGATGTCGGTCTTTGTGATTGTTGTAATATGACCCTGTTTGTCTGTAATTGAGTAAAGACACAGCTGTTTTCATTATTGTTTGCCTCTGATTCGTTTCCGATCTTCTCAGATTCTTTAGTGACTATTAAAGATGACGCACATAGGTCATCATGGACAGACTTTATAAGTGTCACGTATCTTTGTGTTGCATCTATGAAAACTGTGCTTCCACTGTTTAGTTGAACTGTAAGATTAATGAGTATTCATCGCAATGAATATATCAATTATGTGGTTGTGCAAAATAAAGTATTTTAAAAAATTAAATAAAACATACAAGATGAAGCATAAAAATTGCCTCTGCCAGACTGTTCCCTGAGTAGAAAAGTAAGGCTTGGGGTGTTGACCTCTGAAAGACTTGTGATTCTCTGTTGCCATGTGTCCTGTATCTTATTGCTGTTGTTGTTGCAAGCAAGTTCCAAGCAAGGCATTGCTGTTTAAGAAATAAACTGTCTGCGTTGAAGATATTGATATTTGCATTTTTTTTTTTTTTGTCGTGCCAGGAAAAAAAGCTTAAAATGAATCAGTAATGCGTAAACTTTTCTTTTTTTTTTGAAGTGTTGCATCTGTCCTGTGGTCTATAAGCAGGCTAATTCAGATATTTCAGTAAATATTTAAATTGACATAATAATAATAATAGATACGTTATTCATCCCCATGGGGAAATTCTCTTTACGCCTTCCTCAACTTGCCCTCTGTGGGTAAGATCAAGCTGGCTGTGAAGGGCAGCCAGCACAGGTGAGCTCAGGGAGCTGGGGGTTAAGGGTCTTGCTGAAGGACCCGCAGACATACTGTACCCAGGTAGAGCTCGAACTAGAGACTTTTCAATCACAGACATAATGCTGTAGTGTCACACCTCCAAGGCTAGAGGTTTGAGTCCTGCACCATGTGTATGAGGTCTGCATGTTCTCCCCACTGTAGTTTATACTTGCAGGCCAAAAATATGCAGTTAGGTAAATAGGTGCCTGTAAATTGGCCATAGTGAGTGTTTTCCCCGCAATGGGCTTACATTTCTTCTGGGCTGTGTTCTAGGATAAATCACATTCATGATGATAATGGACATATATAAATATAGGATTTTAGTTAAACTCAAAATGAATATGTGGAAATCTATCCACAATATACTCTTCTTTTCTTAAGTGTATGCATTTTAATGATATTATACATTTACGTGTCACTTAATATGTTCTGAGAAATGCATCTTTAGGTGATTTCGTTGTACAACAATCCCTACGAATCCATGGGTGATACGCTCCAAGATCTACTGCTGATACCTGGAACCACGGATAATAGGGAACCATCCGCGGGCCCAATAGATAACGTGACTTTTGTGTACTTACAAGTGGTAATTGGTTACATACAGTAAGACATTACCAACATTTAATACAGAAATCATAAAGTACATTGTATATTATTATACAGTACTGCATTATCTCCATTGAAAGGCATTCTGATGTTTTAATCTAATTCTCAAGAGATGATAGAGCAAAGAAAAAATATGCATCAAGGCATGATGGAGCAATGAAAATAATGATTTTTATACCTCTCAAAGATTGAAGGAACAATGAAAAACCATTTTGTTACACCTTTTTTTCAGACCATGGTAAACTGCAGATAACTCAAACTGTGAATACAGGGAGAGTATTGTACTTAGACAAACCTAGATGGTATAGCCTATACTACACACCCCAGGTATATGGTATAGCTAAAATAACAATAAATGTGCAGTTTAGTAAATACATAAACCAGTAACAGAGTTTTTTTTACACCAACATCATCACAAACATGTAACAAATTGCGCTATGACGTTACGACAACCACGATGTCACTAGGCAGTAGCAATTTTTCAGCTCTATTATAATTTATGGGAGCGTTGTAGCAGGTTCTTAGCGATCGGAATTCTCAGGGCAGATGTGCTCTTATTCTGAAGCCTCCTGTCTTTTTCCCCTCGCCACAGCATCATCATATACACGGTCTATCGTTGACTGAAACATTGCTATGTGGCACATAACTGTATATTTAGTGAAATATAAATGCTTTCGCACTACTTACAGAAGGTTCAGGAGAGGACACATGTGCTCAGAGTGGAAAAGACAGGCCACTCTGCATCACCTTTAATACATCTATAACCTTAGAGGTGTTGCTTTGAAGAGCTGGCACACACCACATATAAGCTGTCTCACACAGCCTGGCCTAGGTGCTCCGCAGGGGTCCCAGGTGAAACCCCCAGACCGTGGCCAAACTCACACAGAAACGGGCTTCTCACTGGCTGAAGCTTCAGTGTACAGGTTTTCTCCCAAAGCCCTGACCAACACTGAGCTCCAATAAGAACAGACGAGTTTGAGAGTGTCCTAAAGTGAAAACAGCTAGTGGGGAAAAATTCACATTGCCAGGATGCAGACGTCATCGTGCGCCTTAGGGAGGCAGAGTGTGACACCTGGTTAACAGACCTGCCTGTCATTACAAAATGCAATCAACATGCTATCAACTCCCAAAATAACTATGCTTTTCTGTTTGTTTGCAACTACTTTTCATGATGGGTTGGTCCCAGTTACACCTGAAAATGAAAATCTCAGCCCAAGAATCCTGTCCTTCCTTGTGCAATTCCCATGTAATGAAGTGAAGCCCAAGTAGCCAACACAGAGATAGTGATGGTCGGCACGCTCTAACCCCTCGCCACCTTGCTGGAGAGACTATTCTCTAACAGGATCTGCAAAAACTGTGCATGCTTGTTGCGCTCCAATCTGAGACTGTGTGGGAATTCACAGTCTACTTCTCCCGTTTCCTCCCCTCTGCTGTATATGCATATCCAGGTCCTAAAAATGGGGTTTGACGACACTGCCACTACATTCAGCCGGTCAGAACAAAATGGATGGTCCAGCTGCCACTGGGCCTCCACCCGCTTATAGCATATTCATGCCTGTGAGTGCATGGTTCTGGTTGACTTGGATCAGTGCTGCCATCTGTTGGAACATATCATTATGCAGCTTCTGCTGGTTTCAAGAATTTCTGGTCCTTGGCTGAAAATCAGTTGTGGATTTTACATTTTAAAAAGAAACAGTTAATAAATGCAGAAAAAAAATTTAAACTAGGGAGCAAAGTGTGAGACGTGAAAAATCAGCAGCAGCAAAGCAGAATGTATGTTCTCTCTTCCTCAGTGTCATTTACCAGTGCTGATATGTACAGTGCTGATATGTACAGTGCTGATATGTACAGTGGACCAATCATTACTGACAGCTACTGATATGATGTGGGTTCCACCTCCCAGTGTGCTACTGGGGACTGTTCTCAGATCAGGCTGGGACCCGATATCCATACCATTTCTGTCCTACTGCGTAACAGAAGGAACTGTGCATGATTAGCCAACACAGTGAACAGCTCCAATATGAGACACATCTCTTCTCAACAGTTTCAATCAGCTTCAGAGCCTCTGACCAGCACCATACAGCTAGATTTACTTAATGTCCAGTCGCTTTGTAACAAGGCATTTTTAACGAATGATTTTATTAGTGGTTTTTAACCGAAACATGGTTAGATCAGAACTGCAGCCTAACAACCCCAATTGAATCAGTGCTCCCAAATTATAATTTTCAAATCGGAGATTTCAATTCTTTTGAATATCTCTGTATTGTGTTGAAAGCTTCACCACAGTGAGCAGTTACTGTTGCCTATAGGTCTCCTAAATACTCTGCCACTTTTATGGATGACTTCTCAGTTACTGTCTAATATCTCCACTGAATGTGACTGCTTGGCCATTGCTGGTGATTTCAATATCCATACTGACAATGCTAGCGATAGAGCCGACAAAGAACTGTTTGCGGTGTTCGACTTGTTTGACGTGGTACAGCATGTAAGCCCATTCTCATGGGCATACGCTGGACTTGGACATTACGGAGGGTATTAGGATTCATACCATTAATGACAAGGATTTAACTGTGTCTGTCCACTTCTGTGTTTCCTTTGAAATACCAGCTTGTCCAGTTATTCAGACCGGATCTATTCATGTGAAAAAAGGTGCATAAAGGAGAACACTGTTTATGGGTGCATTAATGAAGTCACCTCATCTAAATGCTGATACAATTTAACGCTAAAGTTCTACATGTAATTGACAAATTAGCTCCTATAAAGGTTATAGCAGCTGCAGGTTTATCACAAAAGCACGAATGCAGGAAAGCAGAACGCAAGTGGAGAAAAAGCCAAATCCGGATACATTAATGACGTCCACAAAGAGAAACTTAAACTTTGAAGTTAGCAAGGCTAGAGGATCTTATTTCTCTGGCATCATTAATCATAACATCAACACCTCCCGCACACTATTCATTATTGTTGACAAACTTACCAATCACAGGATCAGGTGCCTACTGGATTCTTCTTAGCATAAGGGTGCAATGAATTTACAAAATTAGACTAGTAATCACTTCCAATAACCTAAACTGTGCCTTTGATTCACCCATTAGAATAAGTAGGATCACTCTATCAAAATTTGATGAAATCGATGACACAACTGCAGAGAACCTGGTGCTATAAGCTTAAAATCCTCCATTTGCTCACTCAGTGTTTTACCCACAACATTTTTAAAAGATGTTCTTAGCTGTGTGAAACATGATTTATAAAAAAAAAAACACTTTACACTTTACTCACTGGGATTTTCATTAAACCCCTCGTTAACTGTTATTTGATTTTATTTTATGTAGAGCACTCTGAATGACCTCTGTCTTTGAAAATGTGCTATATAAATACATTTGCATTTGATGCTTGGCATTTTTATTTTTTTGATTGCACTCAGATTTTTATAAAATTCAAGGTCAAATGTATGACAACGCAGGCAATGTGTGTGTATGTTTATGTGAGTGGGGGGACATATATTACATTGTGGGCACCAAACCCTTACATTTTGATAAAAACCTGTTGTTTTGACCTTGGTTTTCATGCCATTACAGGCATACCTGGAATATTGTAGGGGCAGTGCATGGTCAGAAAAAAAGTACCAATTTGTACCTTTGAGGGTACAATTACCTGTCATTGGGGCTGTACCCTCAAGTGTCTGCCAGTTGTACCCTAGCTGTAGAAAAAATGTACCTTTTAGTCTAATTTAAGGTACAGAAATGGACCGTGATAAACATTATTGTTGTTTGTACCTTGGCGAACAAATTTGTAGCATGGCTGCACCCTTTTTCTGACAGTGGGTGGAACGTTGAAATTTATTCATACTCCTAGCTTCTTGAATCCCATCTGCACCTGTCAAAAAAGGTTCTTGGCACTTGGTAAAAATGGTGATAAGCAACAGCATTCCAGAATTAATATGTCAACATAGCCTTCCCGGAAAGACGTTTGACTTGAAATGTAACATACTGACACATACACATGAAGAAGTTAGTGTGTGGATTTTGTGTGTATATGCCTTTACATGTAATTGGTCAGGAACATTCAAATGCCACATACAACTAGCATTAATATCGGATCGTGAAAAAATGCCATATGAATGTTCAAGTGTATGGGCTCATAGTATTTTATTGCTAACCTGTATCTGAATAATATACCAGTAGATGCAATAAACAGAAAATGAGTTCAACTTCCAATCATTTATCTTGGTCAGAGGGGGCTGGAAGCTACCTCAGGCATCATAAAACACAATGTTGGGGTACCCCTTGAATGGGATTACAGTCCATATAAATGCACAATCATACAATAAATCATGCAATTTAAAAACAAGAATAAGCCTAACAATGTTTTGGACAGTGGGAGTAAACCCATGGAACACAGAGGGAATGCTTAAACTTTGCACAAACTTAAGAACATAAGAAATTTACAAACGAGAGGTGGCCATTCGGCCCATCAAGCTCGTTTGGGGAGAACTTAACTAATAGCTCAGAGTTGTTAAAATCTTATCTAGCTCTGATTTAAAGGAACCCAGGCTTTTAGCTTCCGCTACACTAGCAGGAAGACTATTCCATACTCTAACTACACGCTGTGTAAAGAAGTGCTTCCTAAAATTTGTTTTAAAATGTTCTCCCTTGCTCTCCTTTGACACATATACAGGTAAGAATGAAGCTTGGAGTCAGAGTGCAGGGTCAGTCCTTTATCTGGCATCCATGCAGGCAAATGTTTTGGGGGTTATGGACCTTGCCCAGCGGTCCAATGGCGATGTAACTCCTCTGCTTAAAATCATAATTTGACTGTAAAATTAATGGTGTCTGTCATGGGCATCGTCAGGTCCGATCACTCGGGGCTATAGCCCCGATGCCAATCTTCCTTCAAATGAATATATTAATAAAAAAGTCAAGCCCCAGGTAAACTTGACTTAGCCCTTGATCTCAATACCTAGAAACGCCCCTGCTGTCTGAGCTGTTTAACGCTGTATAATCGTCGAACATATAGTGATAAAAAAGACAATTTGAGGAAAATTGCTGAATTGATGCTTGATGCTGACGATACATAACATAGCTTTAAATTCAACTGTACTCTACTAACAAGACAAAACTACATTCAGTACATCCGTATTATATTTACAATGTGTGTTCTGAAAGGAAAATTATTTAGCGATAAAATATTGAAATAAAAGAATTCTTGGAGATCCACACAATTCTGTATATCAAAACCGTCGAGATTAAAGTCACTAATTCAGGGAAAAATAATTGATTTAAAAAATGAAGACAGTTATAAAATCAGATACAGATACAAGGCATATTCACTTTCTTAGCGAGGTAACAAGATCTCACGTGTAACATCAACATATGTATAAACCACCATTATAACAATAAACCACCATTTATTATGCGTTACTAGACTTGGACATCGTGATCTAGCCGGTACATCTGTTATTTTTATGTTGGCTGTATTTGATCTTATGTATCATATGCACCTCTTATACCTTGTTGTTATACAAAGTACATACAAATAATGTCCATATGAACGTAGCACAGATTTTCCTGCAAAATAGTGTGAAATGTTGTAAACGAAGGGCAGTATTTCTGTCACGCTAGCTTGAGGGTTAACTTACTTGCTCGCATATGATTGGGCTACCATGAGTTAGCAGCCAATTGTTGCCAAAAAATGGGCGTGGATCATGACGTCAGCACACTCTGCCATGTTCGAATCAGCGGCAGCCAGCTTGCTTCATCCAGCCAATCCGTGCCCTCCAACGAGCTACTGTCTGGCCAATAAAGTGCATCCACGATAGGAAAGCTAAGAACGATATATAGAGACGACGCCGAATTGCAGTTCATTCGGTTTGTAGAAAAAGTCAGTTTAGTGTTTTGTGGCGTTTTTTTTGGCTTGTACGCGTGCGTGAATCATATTTTTACATTTTAAGGTATGTATATCCTTTAAGACTTCAACATTCTTGGATTTCTTTAAAATATGAAGCCATTATGTCTGTATGATTTGGTGTTGTTTTAGGTGGTACTAGTTTCGAATCTTCTATGCTTAGAGTGAATTTTGTTTGCAGTAAGTCTATTTATCTCTATAAGAAATGTCAAGCTTACCTTAAGAGTAAAGATGTTGTTTTTATTTAATATTATTTGTCTATGAGGATAGTATTTGAGGTATCTACGGTGAACATTTTAAGATGATTGTTAGAGACTGGCGCATTGATGAAATACAATAAAATAATAGTGATGGGTAGCTGAATTAGCTCAAGTAAAGACCTTCTACTATAAGCATCATGCATTAGACTTAATTTTAAGCTATTTCGCTGTCACTCGCCGATCAGCAATTGTCTTTCTTTGCCTTCAGAATTACCCACCGATTACCCTATAAATTAATTCAGATATTCATATAGTAAGTTGTCCGTCGGGCAAGGTCCACTTCCTGTGATATATATATATTTTTTTTGTTTCATTTTTTGTAAAGAAGGGAGGCAGCTACATTGGAGTAGAAAGCTTTTTTTATAAGCACAGGAGGCTTCTGACCCGCAGGCTATTCTGTTAGCTGACAGAGGATGATGCTCTGACATGAAGTATGTCAAGCTCTCCATTATTCGCCCCCTATCTTGTACGCGTTCATTTGTACCGTCTCATATTGGCACCGGCTGGTTCAGTTCACCGGGACCTTCTGGAAGCTTCGTTAGTCTGCCATCTCGAGCCGGTGACGCGTGTTCCTCTTCCGGTCTGTATGCTAATCGGTGGGAAAAGCGCACACACTTTGTACATGTCAGCCTGCTACTGGTCGTCTCGTATATAAATTAGTGAAAAGTAGATGGTGACACTGAACGTCCTCCATTTTGGAACTCCCGCTCCCAGCAGGCCACGTGACTGAACCGCGCTTGAAGGATGAAGATCGCGTGTATGCTACTCCTCATCACCGGCGCCGTTTTCGCCGCCGACGACGATGACAAGAGAGAGAATGTGGGGACAGTGGTCGGAATCGACTTAGGCACAACATATTCCTGGTGAGCATTACAACATTATTAAATGCAATTCTGTGTAGTGAGATGAACTGCATTTGAAATTTCAGGGATGGTTACTTGAGCTTTTTTTTTTCCTTTAAAGATCATTGCTTAAGTTAATAGATTAACTTATATGCTAATTTTATTTCCCCTTCAGTGTTGGTGTCTTCAAGAACGGTCGTGTGGAAATCATAGCCAATGACCAGGGTAACCGTATCACACCATCCTATGTGGCTTTCACTTCCGAGGGTGAACGGCTCATTGGGGACGCTGCCAAGAACCAGTTAACATCCAACCCCGAAAACACTGTTTTTGATGCCAAACGGCTGATTGGACGCACATGGAATGATCCGTCTGTGCAGCAGGATCTCAAGTATCTACCTTTCAAGGTTAGTCGCCTAACCAGTGAATTTGTACATTTCTGCTTTTGTTGGTCCTATAATAACCCAGTGATGTGCTGGACAGAACAATGGTAATACTAAATGCTCTTTAAAATGTATTTAGGTTATTGAGAAGAAGAGCAAGCCCCATATTCAAGTTGATATTGGTGGCCAAATGAAGACCTTTGCTCCAGAAGAGATCTCTGCCATGGTACTCACAAAGATGAAGGAGACCGCTGAGGCCTACTTAGGAAAGAAGGTATGAATCTGTATCCAGTGCTTGCATATTTTGCTAATGAGAATATAAACCCAAATGTGCATGTTGAGTTTGAGATCCTAATTGAATTTCTGTCCCCTAGGTCACTCATGCAGTAGTTACTGTTCCTGCCTACTTCAATGATGCTCAGCGCCAGGCCACCAAGGATGCTGGCACTATTGCTGGACTGAATGTGATGAGGATCATCAATGAGCCGTAAGTTATCAAAGCTTTGGGTTTCACAGTGGATAGCCAGAGCTTCTCTTTCCTGTTTGGAGTGGAGAACTGGAGTCTTATTGGCTTGTCTCTCTCCTGCAGAACTGCTGCTGCTATTGCCTATGGCCTGGACAAGAAAGATGGGGAGAAGAACATCCTGGTCTTTGACCTTGGTGGTGGTACCTTTGATGTGTCCCTGCTCACCATTGACAATGGTGTCTTTGAGGTTGTGGCTACCAATGGTGACACCCATCTGGGTGGTGAAGACTTCGACCAGCGTGTCATGGAGCATTTCATAAAGCTGTACAAGAAGAAAACCGGCAAAGATGTGCGCAAGGACAATCGTGCTGTGCAGAAGCTTCGTCGTGAGGTGGAGAAGGCTAAACGTGCACTCTCAGCTCAGCACCAGGCTCGTATTGAGATTGAGTCCTTCTTTGAAGGTGAAGATTTCTCAGAGACACTCACTCGTGCAAAGTTTGAGGAACTGAACATGGTAAATTCTTATTTTGTTTTATGGCAATCATTTACCACAAGTTAAAATCATTGTAGACTTTCACCTTTCAACCCTGGTACTCACATCTTTGCCCCCACCCCTCCCCCTTAGGATCTCTTCCGCTCCACCATGAAGCCTGTGCAGAAAGTCTTGGAGGATTCTGACCTGAAGAAGCCTGACATTGATGAAATTGTGTTGGTGGGTGGCTCAACTCGTATCCCCAAGATTCAACAGTTGGTGAAAGAATTCTTCGGTGGAAAGGAGCCGTCTAGGGGCATCAACCCTGATGAAGCTGTAGCTTATGGTGCAGCTGTACAGGCTGGAGTGCTCTCTGGAGAAGAAGACACTGGTAAATACAGCTGGTTTTAAACTGGTACTAAAAACCCTCACTTTCTAGAGAAGTTTTAATTTTCTGTCTGGCGTGATTACAACTGCAGTGCAACTTTTCCATCTTAGGTGACCTGGTTCTGCTGGATGTTTGCCCTCTGACTCTTGGCATTGAGACTGTGGGAGGTGTTATGACTAAGCTGATCCCAAGAAACACAGTGGTGCCCACTAAGAAGTCCCAGATCTTTTCCACTGCCTCTGACAACCAGCCAACTGTTACAATTAAGGTCTATGAAGGTATGTCTTCTTGTTTGCTACTATGGCCTTTTATCTTATCTTAAGGTTGTCAAAATGAAATGACCCTTACTCTAGCTTCAGTCGCCATAATTTTTCAGGGCCATTCATAGGTCTTTAATGTCCTCCCCCTTTCCTCTTACAGGTGAGCGTCCCCTGACAAAGGACAATCACCTCCTGGGTACCTTTGACCTAACTGGAATCCCTCCCGCACCCCGTGGTGTCCCTCAAATCGAGGTGACATTTGAGATTGATGTCAATGGTATCTTGCGTGTCACTGCTGAGGACAAGGGAACCGGCAACAAGAACAAAATTACCATCACCAACGATCAGAACCGCCTCACGCCTGAAGACATTGAACGCATGGTGAATGATGCAGAGCGCTTTGCCGACGAAGACAAGAAACTCAAGGAGCGCATTGATGCCCGCAACGAGCTGGAGAGCTATGCCTACTCGCTGAAGAACCAAGTGGGTGACAAGGAGAAGCTGGGTGGCAAGCTGTCTGCAGAGGACAAGGAGACCATAGAGAAAGCAGTAGAGGAGAAGATTGAGTGGCTTGAGTCTCACCAAGATTCTGACACTGAAGAGTTTCAAGCAAAGAAGAAGGAGCTGGAGGAGGTGGTGCAGCCCATTGTGAGCAAGCTGTATGGCAGTGCAGGTGGGCCCCCACCTGAGGGAGGATTCGATGAGCAAGCTGAAAAGGAGGAGTTGTAATATTGCTTCACCACTGATTGCCAGGCTTCTTGGTCCTCCTGAAGTCTTGCTTTAGTGGTCGCCGGTGTAAATACTGGAATAAAATGAACTGCGAAGTGGGGAAAACACCAAACCCCAAATCTACAAGAAAGACTGAAGGAAGGGAAAAACGAAATGAATGTTGTATTCTTCACGGAAAGTGGAGATTTAAGTTGGCCTTGATTCAGGCTTACTTCTGCTGTTCTCAGGCAGTTTAGGGGTGTATTGTCTTTTTTTGGGGGGGGGGTTGGATGGGGTGGGATTTGGAGCGAATGACAGGATAATGGGCACATGCTGTTCAATATTAAATGTTCAAAGTTATTTATTTGATCTGGTCATTCTCGCCAATTGGCAGGAACCTTTCAAAGGGTTTCACGTTAGAAATAAATGTTTGATACAAACACCCTGACTTGAACTTCATTGTGGTGATGGATGTCAGTGGTAACGCAGTATCCAATAGCACTGGTTAATGTGTAATGCAATGCACTCCACCTACCCCACATTGTACACTGAGTCATAACATTCCCATTTTTATATTAATAAAGTTGGAAAAATACAAAAACCTCCTTGACATCTCGTACCTTCATGTTTGTAGTTGCTACTGATTAGACTTTAATGGTAGTTTAAAGAGAGCATCATGTTTAATACATAGAAATGTTCACTATAACAGGAATGGGAGCCACAGCTTTTTCTTACAGTGCCTGTAAATTTGGATCTTTTGTAAGGAATTAGTATGTATTCCTGGCATTCCTTCCATGTTTGGAAAGAAAGGCTTTTCACTTGATTCTTGGGCAAATGCATATGCAAATATACTACTGCATTGCTATTTGGCACGCCTGGGCAAGTATTTTCTGTGGAGCTTCAAATCTGACCTTCATCTCAACAGCAGCCATTTCTAATACTTTCATGTCCCTATAAAGCTACAAAAAAGGTTAGTTTTGCTGTACATTCAAAAAACTATTTGCAGGCCAAATTCTGTTCATCTTCATAGACAAACTATCAATTTTGTTATTTTGAAGATTGCATGAGCCAGTGAAATACCTGTGGGCTTGGTATGTATACATCCCACCTTACGCTTATTGATTTGAGGAAGGTGGATGACGGATAATCGCATGTGGGCTTTTTCCTGTCATCCGAAGGTTACTGGTTTAAGTGTCATGGCTGGCTGGCAGAGTGGTGTCACTGTCGGGTTCTTAAACAAGGCCCAATTCCTCCAACTGGTAGAACAGGCTGACCCTAAATAAATAAAACCAATAGTTAAATCTTAACATTGTAATGCAGACATAATTATTGTGATTAGAAGATTGCCAATTGTGAAAAAGGATAAAAACCAACATTCAGAAAATAGATGGATGGAAGGATGGATTGTGTCACTGAATCTGTGAATTTCTGCCATCCACAGCATTACATATCCTTAACTGCAGGGTGGAACCTTACGAAATACTCCTGCTGAATGTTGTTCTGTTGCTACTCTTTTGTTTGCCCCTATTGTAGAGAGTTTGAATGTCTTTTGCACAAGAAAGGACACTCATTTTGCATAATTGTCCCCACCATATGACATGTATGTTAAGTACTTGCTGAAATGACTGCCAGGGATTAAGAGAAGAAAGCTGTCATTGTTTTTCCATGTCTCACTTAGTTTCTCGCAACATAGTGCACAACATAGTATACAACATAGTGCACACATCTTACATAGTACACTTTTTATTGCCTTTAGCCAATTGCTGTACTTAAAATAGTGTTCAGAAAACAGTTCTGATGGAAGATGAGTGAGGTTTAATTTTTAACCTTTTCCAGTTATAGAGTAATGATTTCTATTACATAGCTAGTATTTTTGGTTTCTCTACATCAAGACTGTCAAACTGCAGTCCAGGAGGGCTGGAGCCCTGTGTAGCTTAGTTCTTTCCCTGTTCCACCATAAATGATTTAGCTTATGAGCTGTGTGGTAATTAGCACAATGAGTTGAATCAGGTGTGTTAAACGAGGGCAAACCAAAAACTGTGCAGGGTTCTGGCCCCCCAGGACTGGAGTTTGACAGCCCTGCTATACATGAACCAGATGGACTACATCAAAACTGAATATGATCTCCAGCTTGAAAATAACTTAGTTGTTCACCTCACCTTGAAATTCTGTCAGCCCATTAGCAAACTGCCCTCCTCATTGACACATTGTTTCTTGGATTCATGTGTATTCAAGCACAGACATCCCAGTCTGCTCCCATCAAAGGAAGGGTTGCCAATTTTGGTCAGCTGGTAGATTTTCAATTCGAGACAATTAGTCTGCACACACATTTTCATGTAGGTAGGAGTTTTATAACCTTATTAACAGTCTGTATGATTTGCAAATTGCCCAACGATTTTGATGTAGCTAACATCGGGTTTATAATGGAATAATATCGATCTGCTGCAAGATTTCTTGTATGGCGGTGATTCTGAAAGCGTGAGAGTCCCGCCAGATGCGTGAGAGTTGGCAAACCTGCAAAAGAACTAGGCAGAGAAGCTGGAGGCATTGTTTAATCCACAACTGAGATCCTCTTCTTTTTCCTATCGTTTAATATTTCACTTTTGAGCAATTATGTTTTACCTTATAAAGAAAAAAATATTTAGACGATTGTCTACTTTACAAGGGAAAAAAACACGTTGTTACATGTTTTTTTTTTTTCTAACAAATGCACATCGAGCGTATCACTGTTTCCATTTTTGGGAAAAGTCCCAGCGCTTACAGTAAGTAGCGCAGGCTGAGTTTGAAACGCAGCCCACGGATTGGACGCCTCGGTTTCCTCGTGGTCCCGCCCCCCAGGCAGGGGAGCGTCATCCGCGCGGCGCTTTTGAATTCCCGACACGGGCCAAGACAGAGAGTGGAGTCAGATAAAATTCATCCACAGAAATATGGAAAACGTAAAACAACGCAGGGGTCTTCAATCGGGCAACCGGAAGAGGTACAGTAAATCATCTTATCGATTGTTTTTCGAGGGAAATCCCACGTTTGGGTGCGGGGTGTTTTTTCCACATATTAGAACTGTTAGCTGTTTTGAAAAATGAAATGGGCGTTATACGACGATACAATCATACACCAAACATTGAAGCTTTATCTCGGTTTGCGGCAACTGCCATCATTCAAATGTGTAACATGTGTGGTTTTATTATGCTGGTTTAATCTGGTTTGGTGAGGAACTACTAATTCTGTATTATTTCGTATTTTTACTGAAATGGATTAAAAAGATTTTTCGGTGGGATATAAATTAAAACATGCACATATAGGTGTGTATCTTCTTACAGTTAACGGGAAGTTTAGAAAGAGGTTTTACATACCACTTAGTTTTCCTAGAATAGCCTATGTAATCATTGTAATTTCCTTTTAATTTTTAAAAATCTTTAATCATTTTTAATTATATTCCGCTCTCCCCTTTATGAGATTACTTCAATACTTGAATCCAATTAAAAGGTGAAGGAAATCAAATGTTTGTCGAACGGTAAAAGTTATTATGAAGTTTAATAAACCGTGTTGGTGCCTTTTAGATAAATGATTTAATTAAGGTAGATATTAAAGTACCCTTGCTCTTAATCATATATATGCGTGTATTCAGTCTATGTCTTTATTAATCACAGTGCACTTTAATATACGATTTTCGAGTATCGTTAAAAACTGGGCTTGTCAGTAGGTTTGTTCTCCACATAGTGAGTGTATATCTGACCGTTTTCACTGTGGACTTGTAAGATGCAGACATGCCCCTGGGAATTTCATTCAACCCCTGAACAGAATAGAGGGTATATTTATGGGCTCTTTACAAAGGCTGTAGATGCTTTGGGGATCGCAGCCCTGGAATGAGATAGATAAAGAACTCTTTTTGTAGGAGTCATGTAGGACAAGGGGTGTTCAAAAGAATCCTTGTTTTTGGGGATTGATGTATTGATGCATTGACGTAGCGCCTGTGTTTTTGGGATCGTTAGCTAACATATTACTTGCAAATTCATATATGTCGCAGAACTTCTGTGGGTGCTAATATTTGACCCCGAACATTTGCTAATCTTATATCAAAGCTAAAAATCAGGGCCGGTATGCATAAAACTTCCTAAGAATGGTCTTAAGAATGGTTGTACACTTGGACGTAAGAGTAAAAAAAACTTAGCAAAAAGTAGAACCTAAGAGCTAAAAGTAACTTTCAGCAAAGTCTAAGCCCAATTCCTAAGTGCTGCTGGAGCCAGCATTTAAGGGTCGTGAAATGAGGGCTACAAATAAAATCCCGCCCCAAATACTGAGTTCAACCAATAGAGGAGCTGCACGGTGAATATATTAGTGACGTTAAACCGTTAATGTAGAGCTTACAACATACCTTTTTGTGAGCATACCTTTAATTGGTTGTACGAAAATCTACCTAGCACACCACTAATCAATTTCCACTAATAGATACACATGTAGTATAAATTATGGGTCAAACGCAAAACTCATAGCAAGACATTTAATTCAAAAAGAAAACCAAACTGGACGACAAACAAAACGGTTCTTTTGGCACAGTTGGTGCTTAAATGGAAGGAGGTTGTGTGAGGAAAGTTTGGCCCAGCTGTTACAAGCACGGACAAAAAAAGCTTAGGGGGCTATTGCAAGCTCCGTAAATTCTGCGTCACCTCGGACAAGGCGTTCAGCAGAGGAATGTGAAAAAAAGTGGCATAATGTTTTATCAACCTCGCTAAAGGAAATCACAGTTTATATAAAGCAAGCATGCAAGCTACAGGTTTGTGTAATTACTTATATTGCTCTTATGACCCTCGCTATAATAGATGATGATAATAATAATAATAATAATAATAATAATAATAATAATAATAATAATTATTATTATTATTATTATTATATTTTTCCAGTTGCCAAAAACGTAGCATCATTATCACCTTCAGTTCAACTGTAAGTGCATTTTTAGGTGACGTTGGAGATTGTATCCGGTTCCTAATTAGGTTGGTAACAAAAATAATGCCCTCATGATCGAGCCTGTACCTTTTTATCAATTCATTATTGTCGTACGTCTGCAGTACGCCCTTTCTTTGACGGAAAGTGCGCGGTCTCCGTCTTCGTGCGCGTAGTGCTGCTGCCATCGTGCAACTCCTAACTGGCTTAGGAGTCCTCTCCAGCTCTCTTAAATAATTTAGGAGCTGAGACCAAGTCTTAACAATTAAGAATGTTTATGCATGCCACTTATTCTTAAGTCTGGGAGTAGGAGCAAAAATCACGTCACTCTTAGAATTGTGACGCATTTAAGAGTGAAATTTTACTCTGAGAAGTTTTATGCATACCGGCCCTGGATTTACATCACCCTGATCACTCCAATAAATATACAACAACTATAGAATAAATGGCCAGTTTTTTATTTTTTATATTACTTCACTTTCATATATACCAGATCAATTAACCACAATGTCTATCTGTGTTTGAAGATTTGGCATTTTTAGAAAACAAAATTCAGTAATTTGACCATGAGCTCTGTGGCACAAAGTCAGAACGCTGATTGTTTTACTGCATCTTACAGGATGTTCCAATAATATTGTGTATTAAAGAACTAAATAAATTACAATTAACATTCATTTGTAACATTTCTAAAGTTGTGTATCTCCCAAGTTAAAAAAAACCCCAACATAGAAGTTCTGTTGAGTGATACTAAAAGTGCCAGAACTCACTTGTTTTGCACACAGCAATGAAAATGTAGCTGTGTGTTTGTGATGGACTGGTAAGCTGCTCTTCCATGTCCATCCAGTGATGGGCTCTCCCTGTATGCTTGTGCTGCTATCTACTGCATGCAGATATCAGGTCGGACCGGAGGACCAGGCTGAGCAGCAGGAGGCCGTAGCCAAGAGAGGACGGCGAGAGACGAGCTATGGCAACGGATGGCAGGACGACAAGGAGGCCTGCAGGGCGGCGAGACTGCGCAGGCGGCGAGTGGCAGACACTGCGTGGTATTGGCATGCAGGCGCAGCTTTCATTGTGATCTGTATAGTTTTGTCAAAATACATACTCAGTGACAAAAAAGTTAAGCACCCAGATGGAGTGGTGGAAATGAAATGAGTCTGCATGTGGTGGAAGGTCATGTGACTGTATCGCAATGATTGCAATATCAGATCAAATGAACAGCAGAGTTGGCAGTATGGGCACACTGCTGGTGCCATGTCAGTAGGGTGTGGCACCCCCTCAAGCCTGAATACATGCGGTGGTACAGTGCAGAAGGGAGTCCTACAGCTGCTGTAACTGGCCCTTGAGATCTTTCAGACTGGCACTGGGTCTGAGTTGACGTCCAAGCTGATCCCACACATGTTTGACTGGGGAAAAATCGGGGGACCTGGCTGGCCATGGGAGGACCTCAACATGAAGCAGGCAGTCCATAGACACACTGTGTGTGAACAGGTATTGTCTTATTGAATGACTGTACCAGGGTTCTGTCTCAGGAGGGGTAAGACATGCGGATGCAGGATGTCACTGATGTAGCGCTGTGCCGTTAGGGTCCCCCGAATCACTACCAGAGATGACCTGAAGTCATACCCTATGGCTCCCCACACCATGATGTCATACCCTATGGCTCCCACACCATGATGTCATACCCTATGGCTCCCCACACCATGATGTCATACCCTATGGCTCCCCACACCATGATGCCAGGAGTAACCACAGTGTGTCTCTCCACAACACTGGCAGGATTTGTCTTGTACCCTCGGCGCCGCCATACGTGAACATGGCGGTCATCCGTGGTAATGCAGAACTGAAATTCATCGCTAAACATCATACGATGCCAGTCCATGCCTCCCGGTTACGGCACCACGCCAAACACAGCCATCTCTGCGCTGGTGTTAATGGCAGCCTATGGATGGGACAGTGAACCCATAGTCTGGCTGATGCCAGATGTCGAGACACAGTGCAGGGTGACATGGGGTGATGTGGAGAGTCCAGTACCTGTGTCCGGATGGCAGGTACAGATCTCATGCTTGGTTCTATAATGCTTGTCACACAATACGATGACCCTTCCTTGATGTGGTCTGTCTTGGGTAAACAGAACCTTTACGACATGTGTGGGTGCCCTCACATGCCCATTAGTTCCAACATCGGGTGACTGTGACATCTGCATGCCCCACACGCCGGGCAATTGCACGATACGACCACCTGGCCTCATGCAAACCCACAATGCGACCCCTATCAAACTCTGTCTAGTGCTGGTAATGCTATGTAATGTGTCTACGAGGCATCCTCTGGGTCTGGTGACTAGACGTGCCAGCTACTTGCAAATCAAACCATTTACATGTCCATCCCTGGTCCACACGTGTACCAAATTACTTCTAAATTGGACCATTACTTCTGGGTGCTTAACTTTTTTTGTCACTGAGTATATATAAACTTGTGTTCAGATCAGAAGGGTCTTAAAACTGTTGTTCTCAGCACTGGCTCAGCATAAAATCCTGAGTGTGTAACTTATCAGACCATCTTCTTAATGAGGTTTCATTTGCCTCATTAGAAATGAAAGGTATAGTTATAGCATACAGAACTTAACAACTGCAAGTTTCAAATCTCTATTAGAAGTGTTAATGGCCATGTTTGTTCATTCATTACTTGATGAATTTAAATATTTGATCACATTTGTTCTTGCATATTTCTGGGCTGGAAAGGGGAAATTTTCTTGAAGAATATTATCTGTAACCCGCACCTCCAAAAATCTGAAATGAATAAATGAAATGAAAAGCAGTTTGCTGAGGATTCTCTGGAATCAGGGCAGAGCCCCTTTTGCTGGGATGGTGTTGTTCCATGTGGGGACAGCATTGTCTGAGGAGAACTTGAGCTGAGGGTTTCTATTGTAGGATTAGGTTGGGGACCCCATCTTACAAACTGATTTCCAAGCTAGGGGCCAAGACTACTTCATTAATCAAGCCTGAGACTAAACAAATGACTCCTTGACATGTAAATATATTATTGTGCATTATTATTTTACAAATGCTAGCCAACTTCAAACAAGGGCTACAAAAAACAAAAATTTATTTATGAAAAACTAGTGTTTGATGATTTGAAATTAAGAAATTATTTCCAATAAATGATTACAATTTATTGACTTTTTTCATCCACCCCCCACCCCTTATCCAATACAGGGGAATGTAGTCTGTCTCAGGGCATAAGCAGGGGGGCACCCTGGATGGGATGCCCATCCATTAAAGGGCACATACACGACGGGTAATTAAGAGTCACCCATTTGCCCAACTGCCTAGGGTAACTGCAGGAGGAAACCCCCAGCCCTGATGATTTAGCCCCCCCCCCTGAGTAGAAGAAATAACACTTATTTAACTCTTTCCAGCCGTGGGCCGGCAGGTTGGGAGACAGCCGTTGCCTATAGTGATCCGGGGGCGGTGGTTAAGATGGCGGTAGTCAGGACCTCCCTGAGAAAACAGTCCAAGGCTACAGCTCTTAAGAGGAGGAAGATCCACCCCTCCGGACTCAGAGGCAGAGGTGAGATTCATGTCGGTTTGTTTAAACATGCTTTAATTAAAAGCCTTGAACGGTTTGAAGTTTTAACAATCATTTGTAGCACCCATATTTGTGTTCTGCATGTTGAATTCAAAATAATATATGGAGGAATAGTTTGTAGCACAGTTCCTCGGGTATCTCTCTCATGTAGAAAGGGTCATTTAAGAGTTTCTAATCAACTCTTTGTATTTACTGTGTCTATAAAGGCATGTGTACTAAGTTTCTTTTCTCTTGTACACCTTTTAATGTAAAATATGCCGGGTCCTGTGAAGGCATATATAAGATCCATGACAAATCAGGACTGTAAGCTTACTGTGTTCCTCAACCCTTTGTGGAAACATACTGATTACATTCAAGATGCAGGCATAGCTAGGCAGTACTTGTTATTTCGCCTCTATATTTCTCTTCTGCACAGGTATGCCAATATAACTATGACATTGTTGCAAGCATTTGTTCAGTATCTTCACTTCATAACGACTCAAGAAGTTTTCAGAGCTTCTCACAGGATTTCGGGAATAATTATTTGTCTAACGATTTGCACAAGTCCTGTAATTGGAGAGGTGATGCGCAAGGTCTCCATGCTGGGGTTCAGTTAAAGGCTGTGTTTCGTTTTAGTGTTTTCCAAGGTGGCTCTTTGATCTTATCAGTTCATTGTAGTAGAAGTGACTCCCTTAAGGCTTAACTGTGATTGTTTCCGTATTTGTATATAATAGGTTACATATAAGGGTCAAGGTCTACCAACGGTCATTGAAAGCATTTTAAGGACTTTTCAAATATATTTGCTACCAACAGAATGGATTGATGTTTTGAAAATCCTACTACGTCTAATGGTGGTGTATATTTAAAATATACTATAGCTAAAACTTTCACGTTTAGTATTTTTTTCCATATTATGGAATGGGCTTTAAATGTGATTTTGATTTATGTATTGGTTGTGCATTAATGCATTGAGCTGCCTTCAATTTAACTGTTGTGTTTCAGAACTTAGTTAAGTCTCTAGTGGGGAAAATAGATTATTTTAGGAGGTGTGGAGTACTTAGAATCAAAGAGCTGTATTTGGGTACAGTTTTATACTTGTGTATTTTATTTGTGGTGTTCGTATTAATAGAGAACAGCCATTAAAGCAAAAATATAGCATTTGCAAGATAATTGTTTCATATCTTGTCACAGTTCCTCAAAATTATCTTGCCATTCACAGAATAATTTCCTCCTGTAGTAAATATTGTTATATACTTCTACAGTGTTGTTTGGCTGGCTGTTTTGTAAGTAGAAATAAACTTAACTTAATGTATTAATGGCAATAACAGAAAATCCATTTGGCGCCGTTTTTTCAGTATAATGCCTGTTTCATATTGTCATCAGTCAGGAATCAAGTCTGAACAGAATAGTGCCAATTGAATCAGGATGCTCCAGCCAGTTCAGGTTCTGAGGCTATGAGGAACAGTGGAACGTGCCATATGCTCTAAACAGAAGCGGTGAAGCTATTGAATGCTGTCACCATCAGGGACCACAGGTCTGATTCCATTTCACGTTTTGTGTCTGGCACATGGTGTGTGCGGGGCAGTCTCAGTGGTAGGGAGTGTTGTCACAGAACAGCAGGTGGATGTCTCCCCCGCCTCCATCGCTGCCCATTCAAACTGGGGTCTTGACCAATCAGAATGCAGTCCACTACTCTATTCAAAGTGAAAAGGCGGTTGGAAATTGACTACATTAACTGGCTGTTTGCTCTGTTCTTTTTTCTCCCTACTTCTGAATAGACTTGGACACATTTCCTTGCTACTTAACTCAGGGAAGGTTCAGTTTCCCCTATGGGTGTCCAACCTTTATATTTTCAGTTCTTCTTTTCCTGTGCTTTCACTCTAAGGTTATTAGGAGTGGGATTTTGTTTCTGAGCTGATGGCTTTTATGGGAGCTTGACTCAATCATGGATTTTGCCGGTGTGCACGGAAACTCTTTGGTCAACTGCTCAACCAAGTTTCAGGAGTCATCTTTCCTTTTACAGACCTTTGGTGAGTTTGGGGAATTGGGGGTCTTATATCTGATCCTTATGTTGATGGATAAATAAGTTTCCAGCTGTGTATTTGGTCATATATCTCAGAGGCGTGAGGTGTTATGACCAATGTGTTTTAATGTATTTAACTCATTTAGCTCATACATTTTTGTGAGTCTGAGGAGTAAATGCACTGTCAGTGATGGACTCTCTGCCACGGAAGGTGGTCCTGTAAACTCTCATTGGCTTCTTGGTTTTCATGTGACAGAACATACACTGCATGTCACTGCAGTTTAAGGGTAGTTCTCTTATGGTGCTGTGTGGCCTGTCGGAGGTGATATTCATTACCATTGCATATCAACAGTCCCTCATTTCAGAATGCTTTAATAATTCAGTTTTGTACAAAAGGAGCGTGCAAGGATGTGATCATGGCCTTGGAGAGAAGCCTGATTAATATTTCAGTGTTTACCTGAGAACACCGATAAAAAGAGAGACGATGAGATAGGCATGTTTATTTCAGTGCCCAGGATGCATCCCAGCATTTTGCTACATTGGTGCACTCTGCGCAAATTCTTGCCCACAGATAACTGTAAACAGTGTTGGGCATTTCAGGTCCAGAAGCTACAAATCCAGACAAAGATTTTGTTTTGGGCCATTCTATGCTTCCAAATTTGTGGGAACAGTTTGGGGAAGACCCTTTTCTGTTTCAGCATGACTGCGTTCCAGAGCACAAAGCAAGGTCCATAATGACATGATTGGGTTAGTTTGGTGTGGAAGAACTTGACTGGCCTGCACAGAGTCCTGACCTCAACCCCATCGAAAACCTTTGGAATGAACTTGAATGGAGATTGCGAGCAGACCTTCATGTCCAGCATCAGTGCTTGACCTGACAAATATTCTTCTGGATGAATGGGCAAAAATTCCTACAGACACACTCCATAAACTTGTGGAAAGCCTTGAATCAAAGAGAAGTGTGGAAGCTGTTATAGCTGCAAATGGGGGACCTGCTCCATATGCCTATGGATTAAGAATGGAATGTCATAAAAGTTCCTGTAGGTTGTAATGGCCTGGTGTCCCAATGCTTTTGTACATATAGTGTATCTAAACCAGAAAGGTGCTAATGTTTTACTCAGGTAGTCCGGACCTCTGTATCAGGTTAGGGAAGCAGTCAAGAAGGGTGGAGTGACTAAGGTATCGTGATTTCAAGAGTTTTCAGACACTACTGATAGAGAGTTCTATAGAGTTATTGAAATTATTGACAGAAGTGTGTGGGAATCTGTATTTTAGTGCTAAATGCTTCCTTCAGATGAATTTTCATACACAGTGACAATCAGAAATGTACATTTCAGAAACCATCCAGTAACTGTAACTGTGACTGTTTATACACAACTGGTTGGTTGAAATAACATCTTGGCCTGGATTTTTACTTTCTAGATCTGAAATGTCCACCTCTGTTCAGAATTCATATTTCAAAGTTTTACACAGCATGACGGGACCTGCGGTAAATGGAGAGACCCAGTGACAAATCATTTTATAATTTTCAAGGAGTCCCTGGGATGGTGCTTGAAGCAGGCTGGTAAAATGACGTGTATTTTGTGTGAGATGTTAGAAGTTCCACTGAGGACTATATTTCAGCTCCATGCTTAATTCCATTATGTCAGAATGTTTTTAGAAATGGTTTGTTTGAACAATCGATATAATCTCTTTAATCTCCATGTAACTTTTTGCATGTTTAAGCCTAATTCAGTTGAAATTAGATCTGTTTAAAAATAGTACCACAACTGTATATGTACACACTATGAACCACACAGGACTGAAGCCTTACTTTTAGAAGGACAATAATGCACATTCTAAATGCTTCTTTCCTTTGTATATAGGTCAGCTAAAACTGTCCATCACACCTGACAATGGGCTGCTGTACATTCACAGTAAGTACAGTGATATCATTTAACATTTATCAGGGAATGCTTGAATATTTGGTCCCCTTAAAGCCATAGAGTTTCAGTACACCCCCTGGTGCAGTAGGGGGCAGCAGTGTTCTGTGTAACGGATGCTCTTTGCTTCTCTAGAGTAATCCCAATAACATGAGATTTGTGGCACTAAACTTCAAGCAATTAATTTGACCATTTTTTGTCTTTTTCTTTCAAGATAAAGTTAATAACAATGGCTTTTAAAGCACAACAGTAAAATGAAATTGACAAGATTGAGCTAAGTTTGTGCTGCTGTTTTAGTTTTAGTTCGCAGGCAGTACATATACAGAAAAAAATAGGTTTTTGCTGTTGGTCTCTTATAGGCATTTAGTCTGTTAAACCTAGTTAAATTAGTCCTGCAACTAGCTTGTGCTAGGATTGTTGGTGTCTGCATCTCTAGTAATTAATATCTATTCATCCTCAGTCATGGAGGCAAGGGGGCTGCTGGGAAAGGAGTATCGAACATGTGACTCATATGTGAAGGTAAAGAACTGATTGAAAATAACAACAACAATAATAATAAAGGAACTGCACTTTTGGTTTAAAAATGTCATTTTATGATTTGGACTTATATATTCTGAAGTCATGGCTCCTTAGAAGTCAGGGAAAATGTTAAAAATGTTGAAGCTGTGTTACGTTTAGCTGGTCCCATGCCAAGATCTCATTACCTGTAATTTGCTTTTTCTAAAGGTTTTTGTTTTATTTTTTTGTTTTTGTTTTGTTTTCCCGATGTGTTTCCTCAGATGGCTATTGTACCAAACAGTGATTCCAGTAAACAGCAAAAAACAAAAACAGCACTAGACTGCAAGAATCCTGTCTTCCATGAAACTTTTGTTTTGTAAGTTTTTTTCCCTTCTGTTTGACAGTAATGACAGTCAATGTTTCTGAGAATTATTCGTATGTATTAAATTTGGTTCCATAGGAATAGAATTTGTATGTTATATAGTACTTTGCAGAAGTCTTAGGCAGTCAAAGAGAATGTTGGCCATTTATCTGGGTGGTAAGTGTATATTTGCTAAAAAAAAATACTATTTAACATTAGAATATCAAAAAATGCATTGGTGTCCTGGATGGTTGCTGCAAATATTGTGGTGACTTTAGGAGAGGTTTTGAAATGGCTAAGCTATCATACTTTGACAGACATATCATCGTAGTTTTACACTATGAAGACCATCTAAGCATCTTTTTCTTTGGCTGTCTAATCCTTTTGCACAGTACTGTATACACACAGTCAGGTTTTTAATTCCTCTGCTATTAAATAATCTTTTTGTAATATTTGGGCTGTAAGTGATGGGAATGAACAAAATGATTGGGCCTTTTCATGTTAAGGCAAATATTCCCTTGTATTGATTTTTATTATGATAGCTTCCAGAATTGGGTAATTTCTGACCTTCTGCTGCTTCTAATACTCAATAATAATTTAATCTCTGCCCCTCTATGTCCTTTGAGGACGGTGCTTCACTACTGATGAATTACCAAGATTTGTTTTTTGAGAGGTTGTATGTAATAGAATTGCAGTGTGGACTTTAATGGTTTTCAGATGAAATGGATCTTCTTTTGTACCCATGAGCTTTGATTTGGTAAATGTCTAGCACTGGGGTAGCCAATCTTATCCACAAAGGGCCGGTGTGTATGCGGGTTTTCGCTGCAACTCCCTAATTAGACTACTAATTAGAGGACTGATTGGCTGAAAGAGTCCTCACACCTGGGTTATCCCAAAAACCTGCATACACACCGGCCCTTGGTGGATAAGATTGGCTACCCCTGGTCTAGCAGATCACACTGGAGTGTGCTCTGTGTTTGACCTTGGCTCCTAACGTAAATGATTTGGTAAATGTGTAGCAGATCACACTGGAGTGTGCTCTGTGTTTGACCTTGGCTCCTAACCTAAATGATTTGGTAAATGTGTAGCAGATCACACTGGAGTGTGCTCTGTGTTTGACCTTGGCTCCTAACGTAAATGATTTGGTAAATGTGTAGCAGATCACACTGGAGTGTGCTCTGTGTTTGACCTTGGCTCCTAACGTAATTGATTTGGTAAATGTCTAGCAGATCACACTGGAGTGTGCTCTGTGTTTGACCTTGAAAGCCGTCTCCTGCTGCCCTGGGACAGGAGAAGCAGCATGTGGCTTTGTGCTTGGCTTTGCAGGCAGTCCCTGTCTCACATTTATGCTGTTTGCAGCACTGTAGGGGCTGAGGAGAATGAGAAGAGGCTCATGGTCTCTGTGTGGAATCATAATAAAAGCTTGAGGTAATTAATATTGCGTTGTAGCCATACATTGTATATACAAGGTAAAGAAAATATTTTATGTACATTGATTTTGAATGCATGCATAATAAAGAAGGTGTTTTCACTCTTTCACTCGCATCATATTGAAAAATATGGCATGTAGATTTACTGTAACTCTCTATATGCCCAAATAAAAGACATTCTGTTCAAGTAGGTGAATGTTTAGAAGCTACTGCCAAAAAAAAACTATTACGGAATGTTTTTTTGCTGCTGTGTATTTCTGTATGTTTTTTTTTCTCGCTTTAGGAAAAATGAGATCCTGGGCTGTATGAGTTTTGGTATCCGCTCCCTTACCACACTGGCCAAGGTGAGCATTTCTTAGCTGACAGCCAGAGCTGAGGTGCGCCCATTTAGTCCCCACGATGTGGTAAATACAAACCTGCTAGCGATATGCTGTAAAATACTCTCTGCTGATGCTGGGAGATGACAGCACCCTGCCGCGCTTCCAGTCTCAGCAGCGATCCCGAGCATAAACACGTCTCATATGGCGTTTCATCAGATAAACTTCTACTTTTTGTGCATGTATTTAGTTAGTTACAATAATTATTTTTCAAGTTGAGGAGCATCTGTACCCATCATGTGTAGTATAACTAAAGCCCATTTGACTTGACATAATGCACAGATGATTGCAAGCACAAGCACACAGACATTTGAGTGTGGATAGCTAATGACAGTCCATTCCAGATGATTTTCTTTGCTTCTGTGTCATAGGAAATCAGTGGCTGGTACTTCCTACTAAATGAAGACCTCGGTAAGACCAAGCATCTGAAAGTGGCCTCACGACGTCTCAAACCCAAACATGGTGAGTGCTGAAGAATGCTCAGAATGAGTGTTTATGATGTTGCTGGTGGAAATGGATTAAGATGTTACTTACCCTGTGATGCTGACCAGGGTCTGTGGTAGGCATGTGCCGGTATCACATTTTCATGCTGCGATTAATTGATTGAGCTTTTATCACGGTATACGGTATTATCACGATATTGTAATTTTACAAGAGAAACAGGTAAAAAAACACAAAAAACTTCAGTTTCATCAACTTAGTAACTTTAATAACTTTTTAATTAACTAAAAGTACTTCAAACATTTAAATACAAATAAATATAAATAAAACAATACACAATATAAAAGTAAACTTGAGCAATTATATCAAAGTGAATGTGCAAACTGCAAAAGAACAACATTTGTTATATGTTTTTAAATAGATTTAAGAAATAGTGATAGTTAAGTCTTTTTTCGCTCAGCCGAGCCTTCTCTGTTACTGTGTGGAGCAGCCTGTGTCAGTCACCTCTTTTACAACCCCCCCCCCCCCCCCCCGACTCCTGAACTCACTCACTCATCCGGGCATGCACTGCGGTCTCAAGAGGAAACGCAGCTTTTTGATATAAAGTTTTTCTTGTTCCCGAATACAAATATTTTTTTAAGTATTTGTTCGAAATAAGTATTCGTAAAAAACACATTATTTGTGCCTTTCCGAATACCGTATTCGGGTTCGGCTCCACCCCTAATTACAAGCAAAGTAAATTTTCGTTTTTTTTTTTTTAGATTAAAAATAACCCAAGTTCCAACTTTCAACTAAATGCATCTGTCATTTCATACTATATTTTAGTAATAGAAAACACACGATGATGAGCTTAAGTTTTGCACTTTACTTGTACTCTCTTGTAAACATGTAAACATCAAGTTTACTCGCACTGTGTGAAAATGTATGATTGTGTTGCATTCCTTTTTTAAATTAAAATCAAATTATTCTGCCTAACTTCCATTATTAATTACAGAACTTACTTTTAGCTGAGTATTGTATTTTGTTGTTAAAATACGAGACGCAAACTTAAGTGTAGCAAGTGGAGTTCATGCTAACTCTTAAACTAACGTTACATGGAAGCAAGCAACATGCAGCAAATGGAAATAAGTTAACGTAATTTTGCCATCCTGTCTTTCAAATAGTTGTTTTATGTGGTATTCAGCATGAGAAATGAAGTGTCTTACCTTTATCTCCCTGAATTGCAGTGGATGGTTGTCGCGAATATGAGCGAACATGTTAGACGTGTTCCCGTGTTTAGCAGCCACTTTCCGTCCACATGTTTTACACAAAGGGAAACCGTCTTCGATCAGCAATCCCTCTGCATTTTTTTGGAACCCAAAATATTTCCAAACCTCTGACTTTACCCTTTTTGAAGGGGGATAAATTGTCGGCAGCGTTTCTCCTTCCGCCATGCTTCTTCTTCGTGTGAGGATTAGAGTGCGGTGGCAGCGGCGGCGCGCACTGCGTGCACACAGTGCTTCTACATGTGGGGATTGTTTACATCAGAGTGCGCATCAGTTCTGCGCAGCATATACGCAGTGTTTCTTCAAGCGGTTGATGGAAATAAGCTAATGCGCGTTCTAAAAATATAAATTCGGATCTATTATTTTTCACGGTATTTTGAAGTGCCCGCGATAACAATATCGTGCATATTCATTACCGCGATTTATCGCATTACCGAATACCGGCACAAGCCTAGTCTGTGGCTATAAGATAGATGGGTGGCTGGATGGATGATGTTGTTGCAGCATAGCTTGAGTTAGGGTTCTGGCCAAAGTATAGATTTCATCTGAAGAACAGCCTACAGTTACTACAAATTTTCTGTTTGTAGAGCAGTGTTGAAACTTGACCAATTCATAAAAACGATTTGCTGTAACGATTTGCGATTTTTGAGCATTGTTTCGAATTTGAGTTTTAGGTTGGCAATTTATGGCCGTGACAGTAGATCAAAACAGATCTTTTGAATTTAACTCTTAGAAGAGTTTCCCTATGGGATCAACAAAGTTCACATTATCTAACAGAAAGGAAAATGTATCAGATATTGTGTGTGTGTTGAATCCGTTGAACTGACTGACATCCAGCAGAAGGCCTGTTTCATCTGTACCTCTCCCTTTTTTAAGAATATCAGTATGGCACTGTTTTACTGAAGTTAAGTCTACTCATAGGTTTCAAACATGCCAACACAATAACTTTAGGCAAATTTATAGCTTACCGTGGTGCCTTTATGCCCCTGGTAGGGTCACCCAAGGCAAACAGGTCCGGGGTGAGGAACCAGACGAAGTGCGGCTCATAAGACCCCTAATGATGTATAAAACGATGGAATCACGGTTTCCCTTGTTCGGACGTGGGTCACTGGGGCCCCCCCCTGGAGCCAGGCCTGGGGGTGGGGCTTGATGGTGAGCGCCAGGTGGCCAGGCCTATACTCATGGGGCCTGGTCGGGTACAGCCCGAACAAGGCATGTGGGTCCCCCCTCCAATGGGCTCACCACCCATAGCTGGGCGATGTGAGCTGGGCAGTGGCCGAAGGCGGGGACCTTGGTGGTCCGATCCTCGGCTGCAGAAGCTAGCTCTTGGGACATGGAATGTCACCTCTCTGATGGGGATGGAGCCTGAGCTGGTGTGCGAGGTTGTGAAGTTCCAGCTAGACATAGTCAGGCTCACCTTGACGCATGGCTTGAGCTCTGGAACCAGTCTCCTCGCAGGGGGTTGCAGGACTAATTTAACTAGGTTTAACTACGGAGTTGCTCACGGGGAGAGGCGCCAAGTGGGGGTGGGAATACTTATTGCCCCCTGGCTGGGCGCCTGTACATTGGGGTTTACTGCAGTGGACGAGAGGGTAGCCTACCTTCGCCTTCGGGTGGGGGGACGGATCCTGACTGTTGTTTGTGCTTATGCACCAAACTGCAGTTCAGAATACCCACCCTCTTTAGAGTCCCTGGAAGGGGTGCTGGAGAGCACTCCTCCTGGGGACTCTCTTGTTCTACTGGGGGACTTCAATGCCCACGTGGCCAATGACAGTGAGACCTGGAGTGGCGTGATTGGGAGGAACGCCCCCCCCGATCTGAACCCGAGCGGTGTTTTGTTGTTGATCTTCTGTGCTCGTCATGGATTGTCCATAATGAACACCATGTTCAGACATAAGGATATGTGCACTTGGCACCAGGACACCCTAGGCCGCAGTTTGATGATCGACATCGGGTATTGGGTCCTCCCCCAAGTGGAGAAGTTTAAGTATCTCGGGGTCTTGTTCACGAGTGGGGGGACGATGGAGCGGGAGATCGACAGGCGGATCGGTGCGGCGTCAGCAGTGATGCGGGCGCTGCATCGGTCTGTCATGGTAAAGAAGGAGCTGAGCCAAAAGGCAAAGCTCTCGATTTACCAGTCGATCTACGGTCCTACCCTCATCTATGGTCATGAGCTGTGGGTAGTGACCGAAAGGACGAGATCGCGAGTGCAAGCGGCCGAAATGAGTTTCCTCTTTAGGGTCCCTGCTGAGACTGCTGCCCCCGCGACCCGACCTCGGATAAGCGGGAGAAAATGGATGGATGGATGGATGTAGCTGTAGTTGTAAAATCATGTCATGAACATTAAGTAATGAATAGCTACTTGTTGCATAATTTATTTTTGGTTATTTATAATAATTTTCCGATTAAAAATAAAGTAGCACCACTTTTTGTGTGTAATTTTTAATTTGCACTGCTTTTGAAGGTGTGATATTTTCTGAATATTCTACCTTTGGATGAAGTAAGTATGGTGTAACTGTCCACAATAAATTGTGCTTTGGCAATATAATTCTAGCCAAAATGTGAAGTGTGAATTTCCAAGGAGAAATCTGTCTGGCTTGTCTGTCTGTCTTACCTACATATTTTTACAAAAATAAAATCTGCAAAAAATATTGCCTTTATATGAATATCAATAACGTTGGGCATCACATAATACACAGTCATAGAATATGAATAAATATTAATATTTTTGTGTCTCTCACTCCTGATTTCCTGTGAGAATTCAGGATGCTTGAGAGGGGAAATCCCTATTTTTTTAAGATAAATGCTTTGCTTTTTCCTCAGTAAACATGCAAGGCAACATTCTTCATTTCACTTGATTTAACTGACTGGCTTGAGGCAGAGAGAAGCCTCATTTGCTGGAGTTGTTTGTACTTGCTTTTTAAAATGAGTCTGAATGCCCAGTAGACCTTCTTTCCATGTTGTGGGTGTTTGGTTGTGAGTGCTTTGGTGAGAAAAGGCTTTTCTTGGTCACTTAAAATTGCTTTGCTTACATGTCACTGCATACCACTTTGTTTCATGACATTTTCACGACTGAACTTGAGACCATTAATATTTCTTTTCACAACATCAGATTCATTTTACCGAAGGCTCATGAGCAATCTCCACCAGCCCAGAATGGGATTTTCTGCCAGATATACTAATTTTGGATTGTTTGTGTTCTCTGTCTGTTAAATAAAAGTTCTGCATTGCACCTGCACTTGCGTCTGAGTGGATGTTTATTGGTCTTCTTAGGTACCCCAGTCATGATGGGGTGACCATGTATGTCGCTGATGGCTGCCACTATCTATGCAGCAGCAAAGTCAGTAGATTATGCCAAGAGGACAAACATCTAGAGAAATGTATGCTGTTTTGTCCAATTTTTTTCTGATCCCACTGATGCAGTGATATAAATGTGCCTGAAACAAATGCTAAATGCCCCCAACTTCATAATTCAATACAGAGTGAACCTTCGTATACCAAAATAACATGTCTCTGGATAGCAGCAGTTTCAGCTGATGGCAACATAAACTAACATTTCAGATATGGGATATTTAGATAATAGTGGTGAACCAAAAACTTGAACTAGACAAGCAGAGTGATGAGCGGAAATTTTTTCAGTCAGTGGAATCATTAACACCAGGGGCCTGTATCACGACTCAGTCATCTGATTTTCTTACTTAGCTGGATAACTTGTCAGATTTAAGGTACCCCAGATCAAATGGACTTCATCTTCGTCCACTTAGCCCAGACTACCTTCATTGCGACAAGTTATCTGGCTTAGTTTGTTGTAAATGTAGGCAATTGGGGAAACATACCCTGGAAGGTGTGGTCTCAAGGAAGCTACATTTTAATCAATTCATAAGATTTACCCATCGAAGCAGTTTCTAAAAGTAGAAACAATCTTGCCACCAGTTGCTCTTTATGTAAGCGGGACTGTGAACCAGGTGCACAGTTATTGTGCTCTGACGTGCTTGATATGATACAAATTGATATGTTTAGTAACTTTCAGTTTTCTTGCAAGGATGTCTGTTTTGGAATTTTTGACGGCAACAAGGAAAATGCAGCCATGGTTTTTTAGATTAATTTAATTGTCATTTTAGCTAAATTCTACATTCAAAAATGTAAATATAATAAATCTAACCTCCCCCCTTTCAGTTTACCAAATAGACCTCACAGATTATATAAATCTGATTTAAAATTCCCAATGATAATAAAGCAACCAGAACTATATAATTTTGCCTCCCTTGTAATAATCATATTAATGGAAAACTGCCCTTTTATAAAGAGTATTATTATGTTTTGTATGTGTGGTTTCTAATCATGTAAAACTTCTGGCTGTATAAGATTGTTAATTCATAAATGTTCTGTTAAGTTTATTAAGGAACCTAAAAAGATGTAGACAGTATGGCTTGCCGTAAAATGGCAGGAAGAACAGATCGGGCAGTGCCAGAAAATGTGATGCGGTGTGTCACTGCAAAATCTGAGTCAGCCGTGGATTTGAGTTGCACATGTACTTATGATCTGAGTCATCCGTCTTGAACTATTAAAGTATTAAACTATTCCAGTAATAAAGGACTTTAGACCATCTGCCAAACCTGTACTCTTACGAGTTATAGAAAGTTAAGCCCCATCTCATGTATTTGCATACATTTTTATAAAATGGCTGATTACCCTTTAATTGTCTGTATTGACACTGGCAAAGCCCCTCAGGAACTGGACATGTATGTTTTTTTGTTTTTGGCTTTGCTTTTGTTTAGTGTTCAATTTTAGTAATTCTTTAGTTTTAGTTAGATTTTGGTTACTTTTGTATTTGACTTTGCTTTTGTTTAGTGTTCAGTTTTAGTAATTCTTTAGTTTTAGTTAGATTTTGGTTGCTTTTGTATTTGGCTTTGCTTTTGTTTAGTTTTCAGTTTTAGTATTCTTTAGTTTTAGTTAGATTTTGGTTGCTTTTGTATTTGGCTTTGCTTTTGTTTAGTTTTCAGTTTTAGTATTCTTTAGTTTTAGTTAGATTTTGGTTGCTTTTGTATTTGGCTTTGCTTTTGTTTAGTTTTCAGTTTTAGTAATTATTTAGTTTTAGTTAGATTTTGGTTGCTTTTGTATTTGGCTTTGCTTTTGTTTAGTTTTCAGTTTTAGTAATTCTTTAGTTTTAGTTAGATTTTGGTTGCTTTTGTATTTGGCTTTGCTTTTGTTTAGTTTTCAGTTTTAGTAATTCTTTAGTTTTAGTTAGATTTTGGTTGCTTTTGTATTTGGCTTTGCTTTTGTTTAGTTTTCAGTTTTAGTAATTCTTTAGTTTTAGTTAGATTTTGGTTGCTTTTGTATTTGGCTTTGCTTTTGTTTAGTGTTCAGTTTTAGTAATTCTTTAGTTTTAGTTAGATTTTGGTTGTTTTTGTATTTGGCTTTCAACGCTGGTGCATGTGCGACTCATCCACGGCTGACTCATCCTGTAGTGAAATGGTGTATATGCGAGGTACAAATCGGACAGGTGGTACAAATCGGACAGGTGCTACTAATTGGGCAGGTGGTATGAATCGGGAAGTCACACCAACTGTTTATTTCAAGTCATTTAACTTATTTGTTATAAATGTCATATCTGCCCTGTACAATTTTTGTTTGCAAAGCTTAAAAGACAAATGATGCCATTTTTATTATATGTTCCAGTGTTCAATGCTTTTAAAAGCTCTTCCTCATAAGGTGTATGTGTATCATTATGTGAATACAATCAAAAAAGTGAAAATGCCAAAAGTCTTGTATTTTGCTTGTTTACTTAAAATAAAGGTATGGGTTGGGTAAGCATTAAGGTTGGTATAGTTGGTATTAGGCTTTTGTCCACGGAAATTAATGGAAAATCCCCACAAAGATATAGATACCTGTATGCATATGTGTGTGTATGTAAAATGAGTGTGTGTTTATTAAAATCAGTTGACTAAATATTGTGTTGGGAGATCTTATAAAATCTAATATGCAAACTTTGGCCAATTTTATATTCTCCTGTTTTCATAACAGTTGTTGATGACAGTTTTTGAGAGATCAGTGGAAGTCTGAGTGACTCCCTAAGACTGCACTCTGCAAAGTTAGCATGTCAATTTGTAATACTAATTTCAGTTTCATCGAGAGAGAGTCAATTAGAATGGACATGTATTTAGTGTCTGAGCCGGTAAATGGGAGGAGGAAGGTGTTTCTGACACGATGCTCTGTAGATTTTGAGGGAGAAGCCAGCAGTATTGTGTCCCAGTTGAATAGTGTCTTTGAGGGATGTTGAAAAGACATGGTTGCCCGGGAGAGTAGTAGTCTCTATGGTAACCTTGCAGAAGCTTGTAGATGGGTGGGAGTAATGGAGTGTGAGAAGGCTTTTCTTGACCTGTAGGCTTAGTTTCTCAGAGCCCTGTTTCTAGAACACTCTGTATGATCCTGGGAAGGCTACTGTTGCACTTTTGAGTAACAGTATAACTGATTCCGTTTTATTAGTATTTTGTGTTCATTTCTTAGTGAGGAAAACAAAACTGGCCCCTTTTGGTACAAAGGGATGTTTTCAAAAGGCAACACTTCAGCCTGTGGCACTTTTGGCTGTTTTTCAGGCAGTGCTTTGTCAAGCAGTGATGCTCCCCCCGAGACGACGAGCCAGGAGAGCATGCAGTGCACAGCGGTGAGTGACCAGCTGCATGTCCTCTCACTGCATCTGTGAGGCTTTATTGCTGAGTTGACTGGCTGCTTAATGGGTGAGCTGAGTGTACCCAGTGAGCTTTGAGCTGGGGCTGGATTCGCTTTCTCGTAAATACATTTTCCTTAACTTTTCTGATTGTTTGCAAAAAATGTTTTAGGGAAAATTTTTAGTGAAGCCTGTGCAGTGCTCAACCCTTGGTTTTTGACCTCCAACTTGGAGGAATGAAATTGCATGAAAATCAGTGGCCTCCTCTAGGTATTCAAAGTCCTCCAGTCCAGTCAAAGCAGGTCACGCCTAGAGATACAACCGCATGGTCATATGGGGAAGGTGAAACTTTGCTTAAACCAACTTCTGCTCGTTGTGATATAACACTATCCCCCTTTCTGACCTTGAGGTTTCTGAGATTGAAGTTATGGTAGACAAAGATGGGAAGTAGGAAAAGCGCCAACACTGAGGTGGGAATAGGAAGTCTGGCTGCAAAGTAATCCGTCTCTGATTTATTCCACTTCACCCTAAGACAGTGTTTCCCAACCCTGTTCTTGGGGACCCTCAGACAATCCATGTTTTTGCTCCCTCCAAACTCCCTGTCAGACAGTCCACATTTTTGCTCCCTACTGGGAGCTGGGAGAGAGCAAAAATGTGGACTGTCTGGGGTCCCCGAGGAATGGATTGGGATACAGTGGTCTAAGCACTTTGTTAGTTTCATGCTTCCCACTGTTATAGCAGCCCTGGAAGCCTGTTGAACGAAGTACAGTCATTACTCGTATCCTTCCTTCCTCATTTGGAGTTATCACTGCCGGCGGGACTTTGGGTGCAACTGATATGATATATGATAAGGAGCTTGAGGTGAGGGGTGCATTTTGTTACAGCAGTCAAATGGAATAAAGGAGACGTGCGATATTCTGTTTTTACACACATACCATTTGCCAACTGGTGTTAGTGTTACCTGTGTCTGATTAATAAATGGACTTGGTCAGATATTCGGGACAATTTGAGAGAATCATCTATCACAAAATTAAAGTGATTGTAAAGGGCTTGAATGATGTTAATCTCTATCTTACGGCACCTGGTACCATTCCACATATAACTGTATTCTCAGCATCATTATTGCCCCCTCAGACAGTGCAGTCTTGGCCCTGTTAGACTCTACTGCGATGGTATGGGAGCTTCTCGGGTCCACAGAATCGACATGATGCAGAACGGATCTTGGATTTGGCTAAAGACAGCAGAGCAGTATGGGGCATGCTAGTATGATTTCTGCTGGAACAAGTGTACACTTACAGAATAGTGAATAGAAGCAGAAAATAAGGTAAAAAATACACTCTTGATTCCCGTGGAAAAATCTTTATAATGTAGATTTGCAGGACATAGGTTTCATTAAATATACCAGTCATAAGCCTTAACATGCTGTTTCCCCCACCATTTTAATCGAAAACAAAAGGTCTGGCGTGATCCCTTCATTTGGAGAAGTTTTCTTTTCATTGCTGTCAGCGGCTCACTGAGGTTTACACTTATCCCCTGGCCTGGACTGACGAGCCAAGCCTACTGGAGCTTGTCTTTGATTGCTCCCTCAGAAGGAAGCCGCTTGCAGTTGTCAGACTTTGTGGAATAAGGGGTGCCGTTCACTTGTCCGTATAATAGACAGTGGTCCGTTTCCAAAGAAAAGCAAGCGCAGGTTGCCCTAGAATTTGGCAGTCCGTGTCGGAAGGGTTTAATGGTCTCCTCGGCCCCTCTAAAATAGTTATTGTGTCAGTGTCTTTGGGCTTTTTTATTCTTTTTTTGCTTTCTGTGTTTCTTTTCAGTGTGTTCTTCTGACTAAATGCACTCATTATTTTTTCTGTAGGCGACTGAGAATAGAAACGCCATGCTTTTTACAACAGTTTTGCTCTGATGTTGGTATGAAGATGGAAATCCTTGGATTTGCAGTGAAGAGAACATTGCCACATGAACATCAGCTGATAGGGCTAGTGAACTGAAAAATAATATGTGAAAGGTGGGGGAAAAACATTCCTAGAAGTGAGGGGGAGGGGGGTGGAGTGATGTTATGTACTAGTGTGTTTATGGGAATTTTCGTGGTGTGGAATGTAAATCCAGTCTAGGCAATCTCTCTCCCAGTCCTGCAGTGAGCTGTCAGGAAGCCTGCTGGCTTATCAAATGCAGGCACACAGAGCGACCAGGGGTTGGGGAGGTGAAAGGTCGCTTCCTGTCATTCTTCTGCTATGCCGAGTTCCCATGAGCGGGCATGCCAAGTCCAGTAGGCTTGCAGCTGAGAGAGGCTAAGACAACCTGGCTTGTCCCGCAAATGCGAGCTCTCTGAGCATCTGGACACACCGCGTGGCCCACGCTTGCATGCTACATGCCACGCTCGTACATGCCTAGGACTGGGACCCTGCATACCATCCATGGGCTGTGCAGGGTCTGCATCGAGCGCATGCTGCCTCAGGTCTGTGACACGGCGCACTGGCCCCTTGCAGAGGATGTTATATGGGTAGAACATGCTGCCTGGGACCAGGCTCGGGTATTTAAGTGGGGGTCTAGGGTGCTGGTGCTCTTGGTGCTCAGCAGAATATTCACTATGGTAAATTGACTTGCAGTGGTTAACGAAGTAGTTGTGTGGGTGTTGGGTGTTGCTTAAACTGTGTATGTGCTATTTGATATTCAAATGTATTACGCTATGTGCCTGCTGCTTAAAATGTACTTTTCATTGTTATACGTTTTTCTGTCATTCAGATTAAGGTTAATGTCTGCACCTTGTGTACTATCCTCATTTCACTGTCATGCACATGTGTACTATCCTCATTTCACTGTCATGCACATGTGTACTATCCTCATTTCACTGTCGTGCACATGTGTACTATCCTCATTTCACTGTCATGCACATGTGTACTATCCTCATTTCACTGTCGTGCACATGTGTACTATCCTCATTTCACTGTCGTGCACATGTGTACTATCCTCATTTCACTGTCGTGCACATGTGTACTATCCTCATTTCACTGTCGTGCACATGTGTACTATCCTCATTTCACTGTCGTGCACATGTGTACTATCCTCATTTCACTGTCGTGCACATGTGTACTATCCTCATTTCACTGTCGTGCACATGTGTACTATCCTCATTTCACTGTCGTGCACATGTGTACTATCCTCATTTCACTGTCATGCACATGTGTACTATCCTCATTTCACTGTCGTGCACATGTGTACTATCCTCATTTCACTGTCATGCACATGTGTACTATCCTCATTTCACTGTCGTGCACATGTGTACTATCCTCATTTCACTGTCGTGCACATGTGTACTATCCTCATTTCACTGTCGTGCACATGTGTACTATCCTCATTTCACTGTCGTGCACGTGTACTATCCTCGTTTCACTGTCGTGCACATGTGTACTATCCTCATTTCACTGTCATGCACATGTGTACTATCCTCATTTCACTGTCATGCACATGTGTACTATCCTCATTTCACTGTCATGCACATGTGTACTATCCTCATTTCACTGTCATGCACATGTGTACTATCCTCATTTCACTGTCGTGCACATGTGTACTATCCTCATTTCACTGTCATGCACATGTGTACTATCCTCATTTCACTGTCGTGCACATGTGTACTATCCTCATTTCACTGTCGTGCACATGTGTACTATCCTCATTTCACTGTCATGCACATGTGTACTATCCTCATTTCACTGTCATGCACATGTGTACTATCCTCATTTCACTGTCGTGCACATGTGTACTATCCTCATTTCACTGTCGTGCACATGTGTACTATCCTCATTTCACTGTCGTGCACGTGTACTATCCTCGTTTCACTGTCGTGCACATGTGTACTATCCTCATTTCACTGTCATGCACATGTGTACTATCCTCATTTCACTGTCATGCACATGTGTACTATCCTCATTTCACTGTCATGCACATGTGTACTATCCTCATTTCACTGTCATGCACATGTGTACTATCCTCATTTCACTGTCGTGCACATGTGTACTATCCTCATTTCACTGTCATGCACATGTGTACTATCCTCATTTCACTGTCATGCACATGTGTACTATCCTCATTTCACTGTCGTGCACATGTGTACTATCCTCGTTTCACTGTCATGCACCTGTGTACTATCCTCATTTCACTGTCATGCACATGTGTACTATCCTCATTTCACTGTCGTGCACGTGTACTATCCTCGTTTCACTGTCGTGCACATGTGTACTATCCTCATTTCACTGTCATGCACATGTGTACTATCCTCATTTCACTGTCATGCACATGTGTACTATCCTCATTTCACTGTCATGCACATGTGTACTATCCTCATTTCACTGTCATGCACATGTGTACTATCCTCATTTCACTGTCGTGCACATGTGTACTATCCTCATTTCACTGTCATGCACATGTGTACTATCCTCATTTCACTGTCGTGCACATGTGTACTATCCTCATTTCACTGTCGTGCACATGTGTACTATCCTCATTTCACTGTCATGCACATGTGTACTATCCTCATTTCACTGTCATGCACATGTGTACTATCCTCATTTCACTGTCGTGCACATGTGTACTATCCTCATTTCACTGTCGTGCACATGTGTACTATCCTCATTTCACTGTCGTGCACGTGTACTATCCTCGTTTCACTGTCGTGCACATGTGTACTATCCTCATTTCACTGTCATGCACATGTGTACTATCCTCATTTCACTGTCATGCACATGTGTACTATCCTCATTTCACTGTCATGCACATGTGTACTATCCTCATTTCACTGTCGTGCACATGTGTACTATCCTCATTTCACTGTCGTGCACATGTGTACTATCCTCATTTCACTGTCATGCACATGTGTACTATCCTCATTTCACTGTCATGCACATGTGTACTATCCTCATTTCACTGTCGTGCACATGTGTACTATCCTCGTTTCACTGTCATGCACCTGTGTACTATCCTCATTTCACTGTCATGCACATGTGTACTATCCTCATTTCACTGTCGTGCACATGTGTACTCCTGTTGTTCTACCATTGATTTTTTTTATCAAAATCAAAAAAGTTAATTAGCTGATTTTTAAATGATAAGCATCTCAAACATTATCTTCAGGTGACTTCATTCCCATAAATAGTATTTTTGATGCCAGTCATTAAAAACATATCTCTTGGTCACGGTTGAGTCTGCAACATGCTTATTCCTTGACATTCATGTTCAGCAATTATTACTTGGTGTATGACACCAAAACAACTTTGATTTGTTGTTTTTTTTTTCTCTTATCTTGCATGAAACTTTTATGGTGAACATTAAGACAAGTAATAAAACATTCTCTGGTGCGAACAAAGAGTTCCTCGTGAAATTAGCTTGTTTGGAATCTGTTTCTTCTTCCCGTAGTTTTGAATGAATCACATTTTGAGTTTAATATGTGCAGTTAATACGGCAAATACTGCACAGCTTGCAGACGTATGAATTGCATTCCCTTGAACATGTAGGGATTTAAGCCTGTGGGGATCGTGCTTGTATGAAGAGTCAAGTCTTCCTGTCAAATTCATCTTTATCCAGGATCCCATAGGTCACTCTCTAATGTATTCACTCTGCTAGTGCTGTAATTTGGCATAGAAAGTGAAGTGATCTGACTGAAACTAACAGGACAGAGGGCCAGACCTCTTAACGGTGGATGAGTATTGCTGCAGTGGGTGCAGGCAGAAAATGAGTGAAAGAGGGACAGAGACAGGAAAGGAAGAGAGTGTGTGATTCCGGCTCCATCTGAGAACTTCAGTTATCTGTGTTTAATGCGGCCAAAATTAAAAACGAGAGCCAGTTCGTGCTTCTGCTTGGTGTATCAGTAAGGACCAGTATAAGTGGTGGGAAGTCAGCCTCTATTCCCAATATTCTCTGGCAGATTCACTTGAAACACAGCACAGACTGAAGCTGATCCTTACCTCAGTGTGCCCTCTCTCTTTCTCACACACAGCACAGACTGAAGCTGATCCTTAGCTCAGTGTGCCCTCTCTCTTTCTCACACACACAGCACAGACTGAAGCTGATCCTTACCTCAGTGTGCCCTCTCTCTTTCTCACACACACAGCACAGACTGAAGCTGATCCTTAGCTCAGTGTGCCCTCTCATCTTTCTCACACATACAGCACAGACTGAAGCTGATCCTTAGCTCAGTGTGCCCTCTCTCTTTCTCACACACATAGCACAGACTGAAGCTGATCCTTAGCTCTGTGTGCCCTCTCTCTTTCTCACACACACAGTACAGACTGAAGCTGATCCTTAGCTCAGTGTGTCCTCTCTCTTTCTCACACACACAGCACAGACTGAAGCTGATCCTTAGCTCAGTGTGCCCTCTCTCTTTCTCACACATACAGCACAGACTGAAGCTGATCCTTAGCTCAGTGTGCCCTCTCTCTTTCTCACACACAGCACAGACTGAAGCTGATCCTTAGCTCAGTGTGCCCTCTCTCTTTCTCACACACAGCACAGACTGAAGCTGATCCTTAGCTCAGTGTGTCCTCTCTCTTTCTCACACATACAGCACAGACTGAAGCTGATCCTTAGCTCAGTGTGCCCTCTCTCGTTCTCACACACACAGCACAGACTGAAGCTGATCCTTAGCTCAGTGTGTCCTCTCTCTTTCTCACACATACAGCACAGACTGAAGCTGATCCTTAGCTCAGTGTGCCCTTTCTCTTTCTCACACACACAGCACAGACTGAAGCTGATCCTTAGCTCAGTGTGTCCTCTCTCTTTCTCACACACACAGCACAGACTGAAGCTGATCCTTAGCTCAGTGTGTCCTCTCTCTTTCTCAGACACACAGCACAGACTGAAGCTGATCCTTAGCTCAGTGTGTCCTCTCTCTTTCTCACACACACAGCACAGACTGAAGCTGATCCTTAGCTCAGTGTGCCCTCTCTCGTTCTCACACACACAGCACAGACTGAAGCTGATCCTTAGCTCAGTGTGTCCTCTCTCTTTCTCACACATACAGCACAGACTGAAGCTGATCCTTAGCTCAGTGTGCCCTCTCTCTTTCTCACACATACAGCACAGACTGAAGCTGATCCTTAGCTCAGTGTGTCCTCTCTCTTTCTCACACATACAGCACAGACTGAAGCTGATCCTTAGCTCAGTGTGTCCTCTCTCTTTCTCACACATACAGCACAGACTGAAGCTGATCCTTAGCTCAGTGTGTCCTCTCTCTTTCTCACACATACAGCACAGACTGAAGCTGATCCTTAGCTCAGTGTGTCCTCTCTCTTTCTCACACATACAGCACAGACTGAAGCTGATCCTTAGCTCAGTGTGTCCTCTCTCTTTCTCACACACACACGCACACAGTTCCTTTTTTTTTACCCCCAGCTGGTGATATGGAATCCTGGCTTCCGTTTCTCATGTCTTCAGAGCAGAATGGAACATGCCGGCAGTGCTGGCAGGATGAAATGTGTGTTGTCAGGCTGTTGAAGCATGTCATATTCAGCTAAATAGTGGCTGTATGACATAAACGCCCCTTTGACACTGTTTGGGCTGAAATCATGAGCAGTAATGCAAACGGATTGATGTTTTTTTTGCTCATGTGGCCTCTGCTTATGCTATATACTGCTGCCATTTTGTAAGGTTTAAGGTTGCAGGGTTGTTTTTTCAGTGTGATGCCAGGGTCTTGTGCTTTGCCCTAGAGGACGAGAAAATGTGATTCTTTGAGAACTTCCCCTTGGTGTTTACAGCCTTTGTGCACAGTTATTTCTCGTACTTGGACTCCCTTGAGCAGTTGGTTATTTGTTGGTTTAGAATCACCATTATTCTGCAAGTGTAATGAATGTCTAAGAAATTCATCCGATGCTGTGTAAGAAGGTACTGCAGTTCCTGCACAGTGGCGGTGCGTATAGTAAGGACATGAGACACAGAGACGACAGACAGCTGAGTAAGCGGAAAGTGGGGTGACACTGGCACAGCTAGAGAAACTGTGTTGGTTGGCAGTGAGATGATCCTCTGTATGGGTGACTTATAGCAAAAAATAGCTAAATAATTTGTTGCAGTAAATCAGTACAGCTTAGATTTTGTTTTATTGGTGTCATGTTGGTATATGGAAGTCTGATGGTGGTGATGGTGATGTATTTGAGGATGTGGTGAGCAGCCCTGGGGAAAGAGCCGCTTAGGTGCCAGATTCTTCTGGTTCTTAGAGACCAGTACCAGCTTCTAGAAGTTTGTTTCTGGAACAAGTGGTCACTGTGTGTGATGGGATCACTGATGATGTTTGTTGCTAATTCTGCACTTGGGTGGATGTGTAACGCAGGGTAGACTGCAGCCAGTAACCTTCTCCGCAGAGCTAATTCACCACCACGTCCAGGCAGTTCTGGAGCTATTTCCCAAATTCCACCTTAAGCTGTCAATATGACTTAGTATTCATACATTAATCTCATTCTTTCTGACTTTTAAGAGATGCAGGTTAGTGCTACAATTCTTGTAAAAGAAGAAAGTTAAGTTCATATTTAAAAAATAATTCTGTATACTGTTTCATTATGTGATGGATTACATTCCTTGCATTTCTCAAACATCTCAAACTGAGCGGTGGATTAACTTCACATCTTTATGCTTTAATCGGTAACCTGAGCTCATTGAATGCTGAGTGAAATTTCTAGGTATTGCCTTTCACTCCTGAACTCATTGTCTATTTCCTGTATAATAAAGGTTATGTAGTTCACTGTGTAAGGAATGAGTCAGTGAAACAAGACAACATTCCAAGATGCTCCATGTTGGTATCCCAAGAACCTTTGACAGCTGACATTGAAAAATAGAAAAATACAGGGACAACATGGATGTGTGTATCTGTAATTTATTTAAAAAATATTTTTTGAATGATTTCATTTTTAATATTATCAAGTTATTGTTTAAACTTATCTCAGTATCACATTTCTAAAAAAAATATGTGCTTATACTTTTATACAAAATTTCCTTCCTATGTATTGCATTATGGTATACATAGACCATGGGAGTGTACATCATCCGTACCATGCACAGGGTACCCGCGGCCATGGAAAACTTGGAAAAGTTTTGGAATTTTGAAATATTTTTTCCAGGCCCTGGATTAGTTTTGGAATTCTTGGATAGAGAGGAAAAGTTTTGGAAACTAACCTTGTTCATTTTTGTTTCCCGCTTCGGAAATGTACGAGCAGAAGTCAATAGTTAACTACCTTATATAAATACTGTTCTATCTACTTTAGTTTTACAAACTTGTGGGTTTTGGAAAATTTTCTTATGGTACTGGAAAAGTTTTGGAAAAGTCATGGAAATTTATTCTGCCAGAATTGGGGGAAACCATGCATGCAATTTTCAGTACATTATGGGGATTTTATAGTGCACCGCATAGCATTTTATAATTAATTCATTACATAGTGTACTATATCAGGAAGAGGGAGCAATTTTGAAAGCTTGGCTAACCTCCAGTGTGTGAGGTCAAAGGTCAGGTTGGCAATATCCAAGACCACATGTCCCATTGGTTTTGGTATGGGATAGGATTTGTGTTTACCTTCTTGACTGCATTTTACATGAGTTGAAAGGCAAGGCAAATTGTCATAGAATCCCACTGTTTGTTAAAGTGTCCTGGATATGCCTCTGTCTATGATACTAGAATGCCTTGTCCATCCAGGAAAGCCTTGTTTAAACTGTTTAAACTGCTTCAGATTTTGATGAACAGGTCTTTGGTGAGTGCTGGTGGGTTTCTTCCTTCATGGCTGATGCTATGGTGTGAATTTCAGGTGACCATCCTGAGAGGGAAGGACGGCTATGGCTTCACCATTTGTTCTGACTCTCCTGTGAGAGTTCAAGCTGTGGACCCAGGCAAGAACCAGTCTTTGGAGTTTTTCTGTGTACAAATGCACACACACACACACACACATAGACATGGATCTGAAGGTGATGATACATGTTGCAACTTTTTAGGCAATGTTGCCTGCACGGCAGTGTTGCTGAGCGACGTGGCTCGGGCACTTTCCCTTTGAGAATGGGCAACACATTTCTCTTTGGACAATACTGACCTCAGTGGGCAACTTTTTGAGATCTTCCAATCAGAATGTTAGCAGCAGATCATGTGACCAACTTGGAGCTTCAGCATCCATCTTTCCAGTGTCCGTCTCACTGGCAATAAAGTTGCTCTTCTCTGATTGGTTGTTACCAACTGTCCATTGCCTTGCTAAATTGCCCTGTCTCTCACCTGGTTGCCTGTTGCTGGCAACATTGCTCAAAAGGTTGCCCCATGTATCATCACCTTGACTTCTTCGTTTATTCTAATGATCTGTCACAGTAACTTGAAACTTAAGTTTATTTACATTCATTCTGCAGCCTGTCGAACTGCCTTTCATTGATTTCTATTGGTAATTCTCTCTTTATTCTCATGTCATGACCTTCAGGTGGTCCAGCAGATGAGGCTGGCCTTCAACAGTTTGACACCATTCTGCATCTGAATGGCCAACCTGTTGAACACTGGAAGTGTGTGGATGTTGCCCATGCAATCAGGTACGCTCTCAGAAGTTGCATGCTCCAGACACTCCAGAATAAAATGCACAGTGCCTGGAGTTTTCAGTTCATGTCTGCAAGGTCCACTGCCATCAGCTCTTAAAAAACGTTTTTTTTTCTTGTATCAGGACTCAAATCTCATTTTCTTTGAATTTGGTGATCAGTGATCATTGTTGACACACCACAGCACACAGTGCACAACAACTAATTCAGCACCCAGGGAGCAGTGCTTGGGGGCGGGACCTTGCTGGTCAGGGATTCAAACCAGCAATCTTTCAATTACAAGTGCGAGTCCCTAACCATTAGGCCACCACTTCTTTTCCTTGCAGGAGCTGCCGGTCTGAGATCAAATTGACAGTATGGCGTACAGTCCCCATCATGAAGCCAGGGTTCGAAGGCCTGATTCACAGGCCATCTTACAAGCCATCTGGTTACACTGCAATGTCACCCCCTAGCAAAAAGCGTGAGAAGACCCCCTTAAAACTTAGTCAGCAAGGACAGAGTCATCGTATACTTGTAAATGGGCTAGAGGGCGGTAATGGAGAGCTAGGAAGTCCTTGGGGTGAGCGGCAAGAGGAAAGCAACAGGGCCCGGACACAGACAGCGACACTGAAGGGCACACATGTGACATCATCAACCGGAGACAACTACATTATCCTGAAAGCCATTAACCCTGGGAACCAGGTAATGTTTTAAACACTAAGACCAATGACTTCTTTCTCAGTTTTACAAGCAGACACCATGACTGCACTTTCAGTGCATTACTTTCCACTAGTTTGCTAATGGTTTGGCTTGAATTTATGATTCATAGTAAGAGATTTTATAATGTTGGGGAAATTAGGTTCTCTGACTAAGGACCTGGACTGAAAATTCTTTTATTTATTTATTTTTTTAATTGAGGCTGACAGAAACTGCAAGCATTTTACATCTCAGGGTATGCTTGTTTTGGTTTTTTTAAGAACTTGTTTTCCACTTAGAAAAACAGCAATAGAGAAAGATTTGTGCATTTTATGTTGAATAGGACTGTGAAAAACCCTGTGGGGGGCATTTGGCAGTTGTCTCTGTCTGAGGGATCATGTTATTCTCTGTTCTGCTTTATTGAGCATACAGCTCTGGGAGGCAGGAGGAGCTTCATAGTGATGCAGCCTCTGAGGGGAGATGTGTTGACAGGGTATCGTGTTGGGAGAGCTAGGCTGCCGCTCCACACCCGGCGTGTATCAGTGCTAGGTCCTCCACCATCACCTGTGCCAATGGAAACAGTCCATCACTGGCTCATCCCAACTGTGCCGCTTCAGATGCTCCTCCTGTGTGTAAACAAAATATCACATGTGGGTCTGAGGGTTAGTACTCTGTGATCAGAAGGTCGCTCTTTCAGATGCCATGTCTGGTAGAGTGACTTCACGGTCCGGCCCTTGACCAAGGCCCTTAACCCCAAGAGCTCCAGGATCTGTCTGACCTTCCTTTTACATTTGCGTGTTGCTTTGGACAAATACATCTGATAAAAAAATGCAATTGTAATTCTATGAATAGTGAATGATTCCAACAAAGTGCAGTCTTTCAAGCAATCTAAATGGATTCTTTCTAAATGAAACGCATCCATAACATATTGAGATAATTGGAGAGCTTACAACTTAAACAACAATAGTGGGGTATTATCTGGTTTTTGTCTTGGTATTTTATGTCTGACCTCTTCTGTAAAGGTGACAGATGCTTTGCACCGGGGACATGTTTTGGGGAATGATTATATCAGAATTTGTAAAGCTGCACTCTTGTTTCCTTCTATAATGTCAGTTGTACTGTTGACTAAATGACCAGATCAAAAGCAGATGTTCAGTAATTCATATATCACAGACATCACACATGCACTTTCCTCCCTCAGATGATGCAGCCTTATTATCAGGATGACCCTGGAGCTCTCGGTAAGTTGGTCTTCCATCTTGCCAGATCCAGACAGCCAGTTCAGGCTATATACAGTAGACACTTTTGTGATTTTTAGCCATTTGAGATGCACTGGGTCCTGTTTCACCAGGGAAGTCGTACCCAAATCGTCCAACCAGTGGGTTCCAGTCGGACATTGAGTCACAGGGCAGGCCTACTTTCCTGCGGAAATCCTCGACGAGCAAGTCCACTAAAGACCTTGCCTCTGCTGGCTACCAGCAGAACTACGCCAACTACCAGAACTGCACGATCGTCCGGTCCCACGTTCCTCAAACTAGCTACAGCACATATGTCAAGCTGGCGCCCAAAATACTCATCTTCCCTATTTTTGTACAGGTGCGGAGTTACGGGTTTTTGTTAGAGACTCTGTGCCTGCTCTGTGTTACGTTAAAATCCATTGTCCATTCTTACCTTTTTGGTTTTGGTGGAAAGAAGATTGGCCTAAAAACTGACACTCAGCATTTCTGTTTATTAAAACAGTTTACAATAGTTTGAAGTAATGAGTAAATTATGTAAAATAAATCTGTAATTTTATGCCATGCATGGGTACTGCTGGTTAATTTATTTTAAACAGTATTAGCTCATGATGATGGAATAGATCATTTGTATGTAATAACAAGGTTTTAAAAAAATCCAGTATTTGCATAGTTTACATTTTTAAGTTTTAATCTCTTAAAAGCATGCTGTGTATATTACCGTCAGACTTATTATTAGTTAATGCATCATGTAGTTTGGAACTGGCTGGCCTCATATAGTCGTTGGAGTGTCAGTCATGCCACAGAAAGGCTCTGTGTGTGTGGGGGGGTATGCATATATTACATTGTGAACAGTTTGTGTTTCTCTGCCACTTGTAGCCCCTGGACCTTTGCAGTCCAGCCCGATCGCTGGTTCTGTTAGAGGAAATGATGCTGCATGAGAGCAAACACCTGTCCACCAAGGTAATGCTGAAGGCGTGACCTCAGGCGTGACCTCAGGCTCTGAGACTGTGCTGCCACACATTTCACATTCCTACAATTCCTCCTTAAGTATAACCATATTTGACATTTACCCTATGAGTTCTATTTACTAATGCTAACCATAGTTCGTAACAGGCAAACTTGCTTTTAAACAAGAAGTCTTATATTGAGTTTTTAATATACTCATACCCAGTAAGAATTTGGTGACAAAATAACACAAACCCAGAGTGAAATAGAGATTTTTTTCTGATGATCTTGGAGCCTGAGGTCATAATGAAAGGTCTGTTTTTTTCAGAATGTGATTTGTGATACCCTTTATAGAGTGCACCGGAGCTGCACATCGGAATGAAGAAGGATGGATAGCCGGACATTCTGGGGTGTTGGGGGGGAAATCCATGACATACCACTGTGACTGTGGGATAAAACTGGGCACCCAGTCGGCACAGTGTGGGGGCAAAGGGTTGTAGCAGCGAGAGCCTCAGCAGACGGCAGGGGATGCATTTAATCATCGGTCTGGCTCGACTTGCCCTCGTTAACAGTTCAGTTTTCTTCTTGTACTTAACACTTGTTTCCCTTTGTCTATATAACACTTTTAATTAGCGTCTGCTTGCCTGGGCAGCAGTATGCGATTTCTGTTATTTTCACAGTTTTTCCGCTTATCGTAGACTCTGCTTTTATACGCTTTACCTTTGACCCCCTGCTGCGCTCCCCCTTTGAATAGCTCATGTGAAGGAGGCTCTTGAGAGGGCACAAGCGGGGAGCAACAGGCCGGGGCAATCACCCCTCTGGGGGAGGCTGGCACGGGCTGCACTCATGGCCCCGCAGAGCTGTATTTTCTCAGGGTGTTTTTGAAGATGAGGGCATGACGCCAAGCCGGGTTGCCATTGTGATAATGTTGTGTAAAGGAAGCGTGATCTGGGGGGGAGGAAGACAAGAGGGCATGTTTGCACTTAGTGATGGCAGAGGGGAGCTCAGCTTTGTTTTCCTGGCAACTTGATCTGCAGCAAGGCACCAAGTGTTTCAAAGCATGGCTTTTATGGTGAGCCTGAGCTTTAAGGTTACTACTAGCTTGCACGTGTACATAAATCCATTTAAGAGGATGTTGAGACGTTTATTATCTGATAGCTGTTTGGTTGTTATTTCACACGAATGAGACTGTGCTTGTATGTATGATTTGTTGAGCCGTGGGTGGTGCAGTGCAGTTGTCTTCAGGGAGATTTTAACAGACCTCAGTGGTTTTATGGAGTAGTGAATGTAATGCAGTACGAAGACAGAATAAACGGGAGAGATTTTAGTGATCCGCATTGATACTGTTAATGGATGCTGCTTTGTCCGGGGCTCCGTGCTCAGATGAGGTCTATGGGGAGTGGAGAGTCGCCAGCAGGGAGGATATGGGGGGGACCATGGGCTTTTCTGGTTCCTTTGTTGAACCATCCATTGACAAGAGACACTAGTGTTTCTGCCAAGTAGCTGAGCCAGAAAAACCCAGGAAGGAAGCTAGTAATGCAGTGTGTTCCCTGGCCTGAGCTTGCTATGCACACGCTGGGGCTCCTCACCCCGAGAATCCCAGCTTGTCAGCACACTAATGAGTGGGTTTTGTGACCCGTTCTGCCGGTGCAGGTTGAATATTTCACTGCAGCCTGAGGAATTGTTGAAAATCATACAGGCTTGAATGAGTGGGAGCCAGTTCCAAGCTGAGCCCATCACCCATTTAAATGAAGGCCAGGCAGTGTTGATATGCTGCTGTCTTGGCTATACATGGCTTTAGGTTAATTTGATGTTAAGTTAACTGTTTTTGAATGACCAATGGCCAGTCCTCCATGCCTGCTTCGGTCTCTGTGTGGTGTAGATGTAGCATGACCTGTCGGTATGTGGCTGAGTCTCTAAAACTGAGCAGGGTACCGTCCACATCCAATTCATGCTGTTCCCTTGGGTGCCTCCACGCCCAGGTGACCGTGTTCATCTATACTGACCTGATGCTGCTGACGCGGGAGGACGAGCCCGGCCGCTGCAACGTGCTGCAGAATCCCCTGTTCCTCCATCACCTCTGTCTGCGAGATGGTAGGTGTGCTCACAGAAACGTAGTCGGGCTTTCTGAGACCCAGGTCTGCTAATCACCCCTTCCATCCATCCGTCCATCCATCCATCCATCCATCCATCCATCCATCCATCCATCCGTCTTTGAACCACTTACTCTGGTGAGGGTAACAGGTATTCCTGTCTCTGGCAGCACAGTCCCAAGGCTGGAGTACATGAGGGTCAGGATGCCAGTCAGTCCATTGCAGGGCACATACACGCCCACACTAACACACAGGCATATATGGAGATGCCAGGTAGCCTGAGTGCATGACCTGTGAGAGGAGAGCAGAGCATCTGGAGGAAACCAATGCAGCTCGGGGAGAACAAGACAACTCTACATACATACATGTTACAGTCTCATCTTACAACTCATTTATAATAATAATTATAGTGATATGTGTATTTTCAAACCATGACCGCAGTGTTTCTCTCTTCAGAAGTGAGATGTTGGGCGTCAGGGGGCTCAGTGGGGGCCGCCTCTGCTCTGTGTGTGGGGCTTGCATGTTATCTCTGTGTTGCTCCAGTTTCACCTCGCAGTCCAAAGATAAGTGTTCCTCAGTGTGTATCTCGATGCCATGCTGTTGAGCGCAGACTCTATGGAGGATGTTGGCTGTGTTGTGTGGGACTTGACGGCATGTAGGTCTGAAATGTTGTGCCAGGTTTTGTGGCATCTTCCAGGTGGGTGCAGGCTACTCTGGTGGTATATTCATTTGTTGTATTGAACGGTTAACTTGGGTGGCTGTTAATATTTTAATAAATAATAATTTCCGTGATAGTTTTCTGGGCAGGAGATGTTTCTTGATTGTGGCCCAGTGGCTTGTTAAAGTGGAGACATAAAAACTTAAGAGAATATATTTGCATATGGAATTGGCCATTTGGGGTGCACGCCTCAGAAGGTGGAAACCCTTTTAGAAAGAAATGCTGTTTATTATACGCGAGCTGTGCTTGCTGTCGTGCCGCCTTCCTCAGTGTTGTTTCGGTTCTGTGTGAGACCCTCCTGACATGCAGTTGGTTTTACCGCCGTCAGCATTAGGAGCTCAGAGCTTCGGCCGTCTCCACCCCTCATTGTTATCAAGAAAGAGGCGCCAGCCCACTGTTTGGAGGGAGCGTGAGCGAGTGGCGGCCAGGCGCTCCGCATTGTTTGCACTGTCCGAAGCGGGACGGGGCGGGATGTGGGACAGACTGGGGCCGCGGGGAGCCAGGGGGGAAGGAGGTACGCGATGACCTTCCTGAGCTGACAGCGTGGGAGCGTGGATGTGAAAAAGAAGGCCAACACCTACACACACGCGCACACACATGATTTAGGGTGTCTGGTGATACACACATTTTGTCCATACTTTCATCATTGTGTTTTACTTTGTCTAACAGTTATTGAATATAGCTTGTTCAATGCAGTATGTTTCTTTTACATTTTCATTCATGCTTGAGCTGAGACTTTGGGCAGAAATGGGACTTGTTCATCTGCTAGGACATTTCTTCTTTCTGCATTATTATACAGTATATTACTTGTGTGATACAAGAGAGACCTCTGCTGGTTTGTCTGGAGAGGTGTATGATCCTCAATATTTTTATTATGACTATTTGGCTCTAAGTATCTCTTCAATTCATGCATGGCCTGTAATGCTTTCTGATTTGCCATACTATCCTGAAATCCAAAAACAGGACCAAAAATGATTAAATAATGTAATTTTTCTTTAAACCACGCACTTGCTATTTTTGACTTGCTATTTTTGACTTGGCAGTTGTTAAACATGCGTCATAACTTAGAATTAAATTAAAATTAGCTTAAAATGTTCTTTGCATGGCCTGAATGTTCCTCAAGAGAATTACTGCACAATTTTATGATGCTCTAAGTCTATCCAAAGTAAAATAATCCAGAGCCCTAAAGAAACCAATATGACAAACTTCTAACAAAAGTAAGTAAGTTGTTCACTGTCTCTAGCCTTTGGGTATATTTACTGACGGACTGATGAAGTGTGAGAGTGTGAGGGTGTGCTTTATGCGCGCCTGCATCTTTCCAGAATGACATGTGGGACAGTGATTTGCCTCATTGTTTTCTCTTGTTGCATGGACATGGGAGTCTGGATCACCTTCTGTTCCCTGCCATCCAAAACCAACACACCCACAACATTTACTTCTCTGTTTTTTCTTTCTGTCCAGATCCCACTGAGGAACTGAAGTTCTACATAATCCACACGACTGAGGTAGGCTCTTACTGCCCGAACACCTAATGGTTTAGCAGTGTTTGGGTTTTGGGTTTGTATGAATTGGGTTGGGTGCTACAGGAATGACAGGTGACCTTGTTCTTGGTTCAGGTGTGTGTTTGTGTGTGTGAGAGAGACGTATAAATTACATTGACGGGACCAAATGTCCCCGCAATGCAGTAAAAAGCTGTTCTTTTGACTGAAGAAAATAGCCCCCACTAGGGTACACTCAATTTTATGAAAATCTGTGACTGCAATCAAAAAACTAAAAATGCCAGAAGTCTTGTATTTTGTTTGGTTACTTATGGTTTAGGTTAGGATTTGAAATTGGGAAGGTGTGTGCACTGGAATGGAAATACCAATAGCGACATAACAGATTTATTATCAGGTGATCATAAATGTTTCAGCTTTTATTAACTCTTGTCATCTTGATATGTATTAGTCTTTAGATACCCTTCAGTTTGCTCATTTTTACTATCTGATACTGGCTTGACATTTTTTATGGATAGAACTATGAGAATTACTCATCCCTTTTTCATCTCTCATTTCAGCCAATTTTTGTCTCTGTAGCACATGGTTGTGCCCTTAGTCTTGGTTTTGCAGACTTGAGCCAATGTCCCATCCAACTGCATGTTGTCCTTTGATGCAGTAATTTGGATCTCCGTAGAGTATGAAAAAGAATTTGAGTTGCACAGTGGAAGGTTTATTGCACAGTGCCTCAGCGGCCAGCCCTGTTGTCTCACACCTTTGAAGGTCAAGGGTTTAACTCCTGCTGTTGCTCTGTATTTGTCTTTGCAGTTTGCTATCTCTGGTCTCTTAGTTGCTCATGGTGCTGCCATTTAGTCTGTGCTGCCTATGATAGGTTCTTTAACCAGGATATGCAGGTGGGAGAGAGAGATGCTATGCTTTCTGAGGCCCTCTCACGTAAACCGTAATGCCCAGGTAATTTGATTCAGCTCCCCGTCTCCAACTGGCTGTGTTAACTGGCTCTGCTTTAGCTCAGGAGTCTGATATACTGGGCTCCACCGTGCCATGGAGTTATGGGAAATTCTGTGAGCTCTCTGCTTTTTTTTTTGTAATTATATTAGTCATGTCTATATATAAAAAAGTGAAATCATTGGTTTCTGGCTGAGTTGAACATGACATCTGAAGTAGTTAAAAAAAAAAATCTCACACCTTCACTTTTATTTTCTCCTTAATGCAGTAAATCACAGATGGTGCCCAACAGGTGGTAGCAGGTCTCACAAGAGTAAATAAGCAGCCCGCAGGGGGAGGTGACGCTGCCTGCACTGTGTGGCTGTAATATTTAGAATTTCAGAATATGACGATTTTCTGCGTTGGCAGCTAATGCGCCTCGCACTGTGTTTATGTTTTTTTTCTGCTGGCGGACCCTGTCATTGAAGCTGACATATGAGGTAGATATGTAAACTGTTCAGTGCATATGTGGATGGATGGATGCTGGTAGTTCAGCACCCCGACACAGATGAACTCAAGGTGAGACGAGTAGGCCTATCTGGCCAGAAATAGCTGAACTGCAAATGATTAGGTGCCCTCCAAGCTGTTTATAAGACTGGGAATGAGGCTTTTTTTTGGGGGGGGGGGATTAAGCATAACTAGTATAAAAAGGCAGGAAAATACATGATGAGTGATGTTACTTCAAGTGGTGATGATGCTCTCTACCCATATTTAGTTCAGTTAATATTTCTATGGCATCCTTTCCAGTGTAGTCACCATGAATTGCTTGACAATCTTAGCTTGCTATGTGGACTGAAGGATATGCTGCTTGGCATGACCACATGCAGCTGAGAGGTCAGGGAGTCTTTATCACGGATCCCAATGACCGAAACGGGAGGCAAGACAGTGCTGGATATCTAAGGTGCTCTGGATCTAGACCGTTCTTTCAGAAGGAACATTTTTTGGAGGCAGCTGTATGGGGAAAGCGATCGGATTTGATGAAAAGGAAGATCTCCGGAGGAGTTCTGTGGGGCAAAGAAGAGCAACAGTGTAGATAGTGAGCGGTTAAACTGCATGGTGCTGGTGATGGAATGCTTAAAGTCTTCGTTTCTGTTTTTGCTTATGTGCTTGAAGAGAAGTCACAAGGGTAACTTAGATAAGGAACGTCTGCCCTTGTGGATTTAATGGCTGAGTAAATTCAATTAGGAGAGAGTCCCTCCTTCAGCTTCTCTGCAGTCCCTAACCAAAATGGTAATGTAAAGTAACTTTCTGGGTATCTTGCTGTTGCACTGTTCCTGTTAATAAGATGTAAATTAGGTTATTCTTATATGAAATTTTAATGACTTCCAGTCATCAGCTGTGGGTCTAGGGACTCTCAACTCGGTTGGGTTTCTGAGGGTTTTTTCTTATTCTTTGTGAAAATTCTATATTAATTTATCTTCTGTAGTAGGGTTTACATTATATATAAAGACTAATCAATGTGCTTCATTCTTATACATTTTACAGTGTCTTTTCAGTGATTTTTAGTTTGTGATTTACGAAATATCTCAGCAGAGAGACAACTTTTCTTCTTATCTTGTATAAAGAATCATTTTATATGTACTAGGGCTTGGTCAGTAATAGAGATTAGCCAATATTATGATTCCATGAACAACATTGGTGGAAAACTTGTTAGTAAAACACTGATATTGTCTCTAAACATTTAGGATGGGAAAGGGAGCTGTTACTGGAGAAAATGCTGAGTATCTATACTTCCTGTATCATAACTTGCCACTCTTAGCCTGAGGTTATTAGTAAGTGATATGGTTTGGTTTAGGGTTAAGCTATGACATAATGTGTTTGTAGTTATGTATGTTAAGAACCAAGGGAAATTCTTTGTGTGGCGTGAGTTGTATTTGTAGCTGTTAAACATACGTGATGTGTGAGAGAGAAACCCACAGACGTGTAAACAAAACAAAACCAAAATAGTGATACACAACAAAGCGATCAAAATTCAGTATGCTTTATCTGAGGTCAGCATTCTGGAGAGTTCATTATTTACTGCTTTTGAGGTTACATTATGAGTTTATAAGGTGGGATATTCTAAGGCTGATTTTTCTGTTGTTTTGTTTGATTTCAGCAAGTTAACAATCATATGAAGTCTGCAAAGCATAGTTCAATTAAAACTAGTTTCTGACTAGAAAAGTATATCTGGCAGTATTACGAGTTATTGGATTTTTAAGTTTTTTTTAAATGTGTACTGGTATCGGAGAAAAAACTTTCATATCAGCCAGGCCCTAAAACAGGGGTGCCCAACTCCAGTCCTGGGGGGCCAGAGCCCTGCACATTTTTGGGTTTCCCCTCATTTAACACACCTGATTCAACTCTTGAGCTGAATCATTTATGGTGGAACAGGGAAAGAACTAAGCTACACATTGCTCCGGCCCCCCAGGACTGGAGTTGGGTACCCCTGCCCTAAAATATAGGCCTTACTGCACTTTTCTCCTCTGTGTTCATAGATATAATTTCAAAACACTAAGCCTCTTGCCTGCCTTGGCCATTTGAACTGGGGTCTACTGCGGACCTCATTTTGCTCAGCATCCCTCCCTTCAGTGGATTTCTGACCTCAATTAAGGCTTCTGCATACATAGTCCTTTTGCAGTTCTCCTGTCTCAGTCCAGATGGTATCCAACCTGTTCCCACTGCAACCCTGCCTGTCACCCAACAAGGCCTGTTCTATTTTAGCTGCCAGTTTAAAAGGAGCCTTTGTAACCCAGATTCAAATTAATGAATTTCGGCGAGAGTCAGAGAGGCTTGTTGGCGAGTTTGCGGAATTTCCTGTAGTACTTTGAGGATCGTCCACATGGGCAACCTGTCCAACAGACCCCGGAACAAGAAGATGAAACAGGGCTGGTTTTGTCGGGCTGCCGATTCCTTTAACCAGCGCCTCCTTTCTGACCGTGCACATGTGAGTCTTTGGCTGTCTGCTTCCCATATTCTCTATATGTTTTCTGTGGTATTTTTAATGTTCTATGTTTGTGGCATGTTTTTTTTTTCCTAAAGAGAGTTTTATGTGAAGCAAATGTTTTAGTTCAGTTGATGTGTGTTTGTGTAATCTAGGCATATAAAAAGTAGCCATCGTTCTCTTGCTTTCCCCATATTGCTAAACTGTGGTTTAAGTAAATGTTAAGTGCTGTGTGTAGGTGAGTGACTTTAATTAGAGACGACAGGGACCTGTGGCCTGGGCTGGAGCTGGAAAAGGCTCTGCCCTATGGCAGAGTTCAGCTGCTAAAGCTGTTCCTCATGTTATATGCATTTAGAAGACCAATTAACTGCCTGCTGGTTGCAAAGTGGAATGCACTGAATTAAATTAGGGATTCAATTTGATGTGCCTTGTTAAACAAATACATTTGTCATGGATGAAGTTCCTCGGTATCATTTTCATTTTGATTCTACCATTATGTTTGAAGTACATTTTCTTATTCCAGATTCGTTTTGGTGTGATTTTTTGTGTTTGTTTTTGCTGTTGGTTGGGGATCCCAAAATAAAGAGTGAGCCATCTGCTTGCTCTTATGATGTCTCCCTTTCAGGCAGTAAAACTTCCCTGTTTTTTGTAATGTGGTGTCATATTTATGAGTTGTTGTTTTCCTGCTTCTTCATATGCAGTAATATCCCTCCCAGCAGTGCATCATGTCCTGTTGCAAACCCCCCCCCCCCCCAAAAAAAAATCCTCAAGCACCTGCCCTAGTCTCCCCGAACATGGTCATTTACTGTAAATAACACCTATGCATAATTGCTTCTGAAAATACTGTATGGTAAGGTATATGAGAAGCATGTTAGCTAGCAATGTGTTACAAACGGGGATTGACATAACTGGTACTGAAGTACACATTAGCAGTACAAAGGGTTAAATACATCTGTAATTTCTTGTCGTAACAGCACAGATGCGTTCTACCATAGTTTTTATTATAAAAAATAGCCTTCTTGTTATAAAATATCCTCCATTGCACTACTGTGAAAGTCAGAGGTCAACCCCGCCCATGCCACACCGGATTGGTTAGTGAAAGTCAGAGGTCAACCCCGCCCATGCCACACCAGATTGGTTTGTGAAAGTCAGAGGTCAACCCCGCCCATGCCACACTGGATTGGTTAGTGAAAGTCAGAGGTCAACCCCGCCCTTGCCACACCGGATTGGTTAGTGAAAGTCAGAGGTCAACCCCACCCATGCCACACCGGATTGGTTAGTGAAAGTCAGAGGTCAACCCCGCCCATGCCACACCAGATTGGTTTAACAAAATGGATTCATGGGTTAAAGTTTATTTAAATCAACTCTGAGCGAAAATGGCTTGTGAATCTTCTGCTTGTTGCATCAAGCGGCTAGAAGAGACCTGAATGAGAGGCAAATTTTTTTCCACACTAGTGTGACCGTCAATATTTATTTTTATTGAACCTTTCAGGGTGAGGAACACTGAGAGTATAGGTTTGGACACATTCAAGATCGACTGGCCCTTAAACTGGAAGAAGAACCCTTTTGGTTATTTTAAGCTTTATTGGGGCTCAACTAACAATATAGTCAGTGATGACACAAAGGACAACAACCAAAAGCTGCTTTATATGAGTCTTTTTGGTTCCTCTGCTCCTATATTTATGTATGAATACCAATGGCTGTGATATGAAGGCCTTTGGTAAAGACTTGTGTATTGTGTCTCAGTCAGCCTTTTTCCTCATTGGCCTGAATGTCTTATAAAAGAAAGGAAAAACATGCAATCCACAAGATGGAAAAATTCTTAATGAGAAATCCATAGGAATCATCAATACATCAGTAATGTCTTTGTGATGTGTGTATGCTCTTTGTGAACACCTATTAGACTGATCAGGACATACATACATACATATACACATAAACTATAAATGAAAATATAAGCCAAATGAAACAACTTTCCTTTATAGCATGGAAACCGTATGTAACAGTGCACGTCTGACATCCTATTAACTGGTTGTGTGGTGATGGCATAGTCTAATTGTAGGCTGTCCCTTAACTTTAAATGCACTAGTTAACTGTTTCAACCCTTGAAACAGAGCAGTATTTAATGTCCCTTATGAAAAGAATGCCTTAAATTTTCTCCGCTGTTATGTCTCTTTGCAGAAGTTACATTGATGAATTTTGCTAATAAAGGTACTCAGATGGTGTTTGTGTGTGTGTGTGTGAGCGGGTATACCTTACCTTGTGGGGACACACAATGTGATGAATACCCATAAGGGAAAACTCAAGTTAATAAAGATCTGTGGCTGCAATGAAAATACTAAAAATGCAAAAACTCTTGTATTTTGCTTGGTTACTTATAGTTATGGTTAGGGCTGGGTAGGGGTTAAGGTTGTCATAGTTAGCATTAGCATTTTTCCCATAGAAATGAATGAGCGGTTCCCATAAAGATATGTTTACCCGACATGTGTGTGTGTGTGTGTGTGTGTGTGTGTGTGTGTAATCAGTGTACCGAGGGAGGAGTTCCCTCTTTTTGACTTAGGGAATATGTTTTGTTTTTAAGGAGCCATCTAGCTTTCACAAGCATCTGAATGTAGCATTGGTACCTGTAATACTGATTCTTTTTTTTCCATTGAAGGAAAGGTAAAGTTCATGAGACAAAGTGTTTTGTTTAACATAGTAAACACAACTTAAATAGTTTAACCAATAAGTAGGGGCGTAGTGCGGGGTATTTATGTGACAGGAAAACTGGAAATAGAGAAGAAGCGCATGAAGCTTCACATGGTTAGTGGCTAAAGGTACCAGTTACTGCTGATATTGTGCCAGAATTTGCTAAACCATTAAATCGTGATTGTAACTCTGACATTTTTAGATGCCTAGATGTCCTAAGTACGATATGTTGTGAACGTTATCATAATGTTAGTCCTTTCACGTAGTCAGCTATGTTTTATTAACCTTAGTCAGCCTCCAGTTATTTACTGGCCGCCCTGTGTATTGTGCATGCTGAATGTGGACAATAATATTCAAGCTTACTAAAGCAGACATGCCAAAGTATTCATAAAACACAATTACCGGTAATATAACAAACCTTTGCAGGAAATGGTGTTGAACAGTCTACCTGGAAATCGTTTTCAGAGCTGCTTGTTTGACTTTCCTTTTTCTCATTCTGTCAGACAGTTTACACTTAGGAAAGATCTGATCTGGCTGAATGAATTTCAGGTTAACACTTTACTTGAGGGGATACACATAGTAGTAACTCAGTTACTACTGAAATACAATTATGAGTAAATATAGTAGCTACTTGAGATTTTAAAAAATGCTTCATAAGTCATTAATGATGAACAAACATGAGATTAGTATTTTACTTGTGTTCCTTCAGTAGTTCACAGTGGTTTACAGAATGAACATATATATATATATATACATATAATATATATGACGGCCAAAACATCTGTCTGGACACTAGCTTATTCATTCAGCTTACTAAATTGTAATATATATATATATATGATGAACAAACATGAGATCAGTATGTAACTAAGGCTTAGACTGTGGTTAATACTATGTTATTACTATTTTATTTCTGTCCCCTTAAGTAAAGTGTTAATTTCAGGATCCTTACGATACCTTGTCCTGTCTTTTGGAGGCAGTCTGCCACTGGTCTTCACAATGGTATATTTTTACTTTTTCACTGAATTAATTTGCTCAGTTGGCTTTGGTCTGTTTCAGAGTTGTTCTGGACACCACTAACCTCAGGCGAGTATGTAATTAAACTGCCTTTGAAGGATGTTCCGTGCACTACTACACAAGTTACCTGTGAGTGAACCTGTAACATTCCTCTTAGGAGCCACAGAGAGTGAGATGGGAGGGACAGCTGGCTTGGAGTTCCGCTGTCTTATGGCTCTAGCTAAACAGCTGCAGGATGGTTTCTGCTGTGAAGAAAAGTCTATAGCTTTTAGCTGGATCTCCGAGCAAATCAGAATAAACAACTGATATAAAAAGATGTTAACATATGATTCTTAGTATATTTATTTTGGAAATTTTGAATATTTACCGAAATTTCTGTCCACGCCAACCGAAGACTAACAGGGGGGCGGAAGCCTGAACAAGTTTTGGTAGCTTTTGTGTTCTGAATGGGCGGCAACCAAAATTATTCTGTTACAACAATTGCTGCATATTCACCAATATTTTAAATTTCATAGTACGGAATGCAGCCATGAAAACTTTCAAATGAGACGTCGCTTTTTTGAGTTTTTGGGGAAAAAAAATCGAAGGGGGGTTTTTAAAGTTGTTTTTTTTTTTAAATATATACTTAAATCTTTTAAGTCTATAGTTACAGCAAGAGAAATGTGCAGAACAATGATTTCATACGTGTGGTTTTTTAAAACGTCGTACCTAAACCTTAAATATTAAATACTTAAATATTAGCAGCCTGGCAGCAGTTTGAGGTGAATCTTACCTGTTGGGAAAGACTCCTTACTGTGGATTGCAGAGGATAAACAGTGTTTTATGTTGTACCCGTCATCAACAAAAAGAAATTCCCGATAAAGGGAATACACAGCTATCGCAGAAGTGACAGGTACAAGGCCACCTGTGTAATTCAGCTGTATGTGCATAATTTACTGCAGACTCTACCCTGTCAGTTTTTGGAAAAGGGAAGAAGCGTCAGTCCTGTCGAATGACAAGAAGGGACTTGATTTACATGCGTGTTTCCTAATAGAACCTGAGAAGCCTTGTACTGGGAAATGGGTCATATGTAGTTCTGCTACCAGACACGCTTCTTCGCTTGGCCTTAGAGCAGGGTTCACAGTTTGGCAAGGTAGTAGTATTTATTTACACAGAGCAACTGCAAGACCTATATGGATTTATGAAAACAAACAGAGAAACTGAATATGCTTTACATGGTTTCAGATACCTATATGTATGTGCTTTTCTTTTCATCTACTGTGGTCACCTAAGACTCTGGTAACTTATATTATTGCCTTTTATTGACATCTAATTATGTTAATGACTTCCCTATTGACTGCAGTATATCATAAATGAAGCTGTTACATCTGTATGTATATTAGAGACAAATGTCAGGATATGAGAATCCAATGGGCTTTTTTCCTCTTCTGTGATTATTTAAATGATGTAAAGCTGGGATAAAACTTTTTATGAACAAAGAGTAACAGCAACCATTTCCCTCCTTTTTTCCCTCCATTCCTCTCTGTTCCTTTTACTTGGTGCATGAAGAGGAGCGAGCACCTGGTCAGTCTGGAAACATACTCTGTGGATCAGAAGAGGCGAGTGTATGAGTGCCTGCAGGACAGCATGGACAAGCAGAGGCAGCTGCGGGAGAGGCCCAGCCTCGCTGGGCAGGTAGGCACCCGGACACATCTGGAAGGGCCTTGCACGCGTCACCTGTCAAGGGCTGCATGATACCAGATCGCAATTTCCTACCGAGTATATGGCGTATGCATCCTTAAGGCTGTAGATGACAGGCGAAACATTTATCCAGTTGCCAGCTTTTCACTAATGTACGTAAGTTTACAATTTAGTAAGCTGAATGAATAAGCTAGTGTCCAGACAGATGTTTTGGCCGTCATGTAAAGCTCTGGTGATTATAACACATATGCCTTATCACCAGAGGGAATCGCAATCTGATGTCGCACAGCTCTAACCTGTCATGAAGTAATGTGAAATATCGATGTTTTTCTTTGACACTCGTTTACCAAAGTTGTACCATGTGGTTTCACAAAAAATATGCTAAATAGCTAAGAGTATGTAGACACCCTTTTTAATTATGTAAACTGCACCCACTGCTGACACAAAAAAGCACAAGAAAAAGCACTAAGGCCTCTAAACTCTAGCACAAACACTGGCAGCAGAATGGATAGATGTACAGAAGAACTTAGTGACATTCAGCCTGGCACTATGAAATTTCTGGCCTCCTAAATGTGCCCCGAGTAACTGCAAATGAAGTGATTGTGAGTGGAAACCTCTAGGAGTAAGTTTAGTTGTGAAGCGTTAGGCCACATAAGCTCACAGAAAGGGTCCTGGTCACTCAACATCAACACCCAACCTGAATGGCAGCAAATCCCACCAGCAATGTTCCAGCATCTAACAGAAAGCCTTCTCAGAAGAGTAGAAGCTATAATAGCAACAAAGGTCAGACCAGCTTCATATAAATACACTTGATTTTGGAATGAGATGTTGGACTAGCTGGTGTCCACATTCTTATGATCATATATATACCAACAGGGCTTCATGCACCAGCATTCTCTCTTGTTCTCTGATGCAGGAAGGAAGTAGGGTGAAGTTTGCTCTGATCTGATTCTATAGTGCTGGTGGCCAGTTCCTGAAGGTGTTAACACCATGCTGAACTACTCTCCATAGGCCTTCTTTTGATTATGTGGACTTGTTTTCCATTAATACAAGCAATTAGGGATGTATTTGCTCTTGTATTCTTTGCTGGAACATCCGATTGCGCAGTTTTTCTCCCTGCCTTTGTTTTATTTTCTGTCTAGTTCCTGAATGCTGAGGAAAGCGGTGATGTTGTGCACAGATACGTTTATAAAGCTAAGCAGGGACCACTTTGCCAGGGATACGCTTGTCAGCTTTAGATACATCTGTCATAAAGTAATAATACGTCAACACAGGTGGTAATAGAACAGGAAAAGCCTGCGGGGAGGGGAGGGGATGAAGCATTGAACTGCTAAACCACTTTCCAATTATAGCTGCTGCACAGAACGACGCGGGAATCACATGACCGAATCTATTAGCATTTAAGTTCAAAGGGATAGCATGGTTATTAATGCCATTTGTTTACAAATTTATGCCACCACCTGGATAGGCATAGTGTTCCTTTATGCTTTTCATATGAAGGACCGACTCCAGTGTATATACTTACATTAAATCCTTATAATTACTGTAAGTCCCTTAAAGCCACTGTCCATCCTGGGAATGTCTCTGGGATGTGAGGATGAAAAGGTGACATATGATTAACCCAAAGATGAAGGAAAAGGCTGGGACTGTATTGCATACTTGACTCCCTACCACAGACTTTGGTAGAATGGGGGGGATGGAGGATACCACAGTTTCCCCCTCTCTGTGTGAACAGACTGTCTTGCTCAAATGCCAGGGCTCCTGGGAGAAGCCTGCAGCGTGTGTTCATTTTGTTTGCCTCTCGCTGGTCACACTGCTTCAAAGTTGCTCTGTCATTTGGGGGCAACGGGGCCATTTCTGATTTGAACTCAGCACTTTCTTTGAAATCTGATTACTGTTACGCGCTGCCAAACAGCTGTGAAAATCTGTGCGGACACGTGAGAGAAAAGCTTGCCATGTGCCTCAGGTGGCAACTCAAACAACAAAGCGATTCCCTCAGATTGAGGCTGAAGTGTTTCCCAGAACCAGATCACGGCAGACATATTGGCAAAGTACTCTTATGGAAAGCCAAATAAAAGCCCAGTTTTTTTCTTGCTGTCATTATTTTCTGTCTGATTACATGTGTGCGTTGACTGTACTTCATATGCCATATGCCAGGCGTGTTCTGAAAATGTCTTAGGTAAATAATTAATTCATCAGGATTATGAGCATAACTGTGTTTGAATAGAAATTGCATAATTTAAATTAGTTGTTGCTTTTGAAGTTTATGTTTGAGTGTCATGTAGTGTACATTATTATTTAACATATTAACTGCTACACAGGACAGATTCTTGGAGGAAGGTATCCTGCCGTACTCTCTGCTGAAAGTGCGGCGGTGAAGTGGAGAGCAGGAGCTGGTCACCTCAGCTTCAGGGAGACGTCCTTGATGGGGTGACACATGGCCCCTGACGCACAGCTGCTCTCATTTCTGGAAACGGAGAGTTTTATGAGCTGCTGAGCAGTTTATTTTGATGAACAGCACTACCAGATGCCCACGTAATCCACCTAGGAGTCAGACACTTGGAATATATTTAAGATCTTTTTTTTTTCCTGGCCAGCCCTAGTGTGTTTGTTATACAGAAGAGTGTTTTAACGTTGAACGACTCGGGCTGCACTCAGGTGTGGCGGGCTGACGGCAGCGCGCTGTGTATCACGCACATTGACAGCCATTTCCCTTTGGCCGTTCATGTACGTTAATGTAGTCATGTTTCCTATAGGACAGTGAATATGGGGTCACTTACTCCTATCTTGTTCCCAGGCCGATTTTATTTGGAGCTGTGGTACGCTTGATGCATACATCACTGGCAGTGCACTGTAATAAAGCAGCTGTGGAATGGTTACAGTGCAGTTATCGTTTCTCATGTTGCTTTACATTTATTTAATGTACTGCACTGCTGATAGGAAGCATATGACCAAAGATTCACTTACTAATTCACTAATTCTAGTGATGTGACAATAAAAGTGATTTGATTTGATTTACAGGTGTGATACAGTCATTTGTAGTGACAGTATTCTGATTATTTTGACAATAAGGGGTGTTTACATAATGCACACAACAATGTGTGGTCTGCTTTGCGGGTTGAGTCAAATGCCCACTGCTGCTGTTCTACATAATGCAAATGTGCCCCATGCTGTTTGGGCTGTGGGGACTCTAAAGGACTTCTGCTGTACCCATCAGGCCAATTTCCCCCTCTTACGCAAATCATTAATCCTGCTCCTGAAGGAGCTGAAGTTTATTAGTATAAAAACTGCTGTTGAATTGATTAGTATCCATATTAGCCTATTCTGGTGGGTGGCACGGTGGTGCAGTGGTTAGTACTGTTGCCTCATGCTTCAGGAACCAGGGTTCTATGTGAGTGGAGTTTGCATGTTCTCCCTGTATCTTTGTGGAGTTTCCTCCAGGTACTCCAGTTTCCCCCCATAGTTAAAGACATGCTCATGTTAATTGGAGTTACCGAATTGCATGTGTGAATGTGCCCTGTTGTGGGTTGATGCCCCATCCTGGATTTTTCCTTGCCTTGTACCTATAGCCTCCAGACCCTTTGTGAACCTGAACAGGATAAGTGGTTACAAAAATTGGATGGACCAATTCAGTGCCTGGATCTTCTTTGGTGGTTCAGATACTTTGCTTGTCTTTCAATTTGTTGGCAGAAAATAGCTGTTTAATATTATTTGAAGTTGTAAAACTTGTTTCACAGTGATGGTAACCTATCTCTCTCTGCTTCATCTGTGATGCCTGAAACATCACTAAAAAAGCAGTGTAGAATATGCCTTTTGCCCGGCTCTTGCTCTCCTCGGTTGGGCCAGAGAACGCAGTCTTATCTTATCTGTAGCGAGTTTCTGCTTAGCTTCACAGAATCCTGCCTCACTCTTATGGAGAGCAAAATAAACGTCTGCCTTAGCGCATCTATCCAACCATCCATCTTCCAAGAGCTCACCCTGCTTGGGGTCACCAGGGGAGCTAAAGGCCCGAGGCTGGGGTAAACCCCGGATGGGACACCAGCTCAGAGCATATATCTCCTGCTAAATTCTATCATGTTAATATATTGCAGATTCGGCCTAGTCAACAGTAGTTTTGTACAACATACAATAGGATGAACAGGTGCTGACTTTTTTCCGGTGTATGATGTTAAGGGGAATCTAATAATTTTTTTTAAAGCGTTTAACTTGAAGCCTGTGCTGTAATATTTCCAGCTGTCGTTCGGGTACTGCGCCATCAGTGTGTCCGTAGGCCAGCCTTCCCAGGACTGAGGCGCTCTTCCCGTTAACACAGCATGCTCCTTGGCAGATCAGACAATGTTCTAATCCCTCTCAGCCTCATCTGCTCTTGCAGACCCCCACCCCCTCATATTCTTACATGCAGGAGCTTGCCTTCTTTTTGGGTGCAACTGGGAGTGTCTTCTCCAGAATCACTGTGGGTGGGGGGGGGGGGGGGTAATATACAGTATGTTTAGTACCTTCTACTAAATGTGGCCATGCATATTACCAAAATAAAGAGCTTTTATGTAGCAGCAGTGGACAATTTTTTTGTACATTGTCTGACTTGATTCACTCGTTATGCAATTTTAGTGTGAAACTGTTGGTGAAACAGCACTGGTGAAATGCAGTTTTAGGGCGCCCTAGAGATGTATTTCTCGGAGCATAAAACAATGCATATATATTTCATAATTTAGAGAGTAGCACATAAGAAAAAAGACCAAGAAATGTTATTAATGCGGTTGATGTAAGTTAACATATTACTTTTGTCCAGGGTGCTTCACTCTCTGGAGTACTTACGCTTTGTTTCCTCAGTCTTGGAGATCGCTCTCCCTGCCTCTTCTTTTTGAGGAAGCAAATTGTTCCCCTTCCATAGAGTAGAAGACCCAGAGTGCATTGAGGGCAGAACCCTTTCATTCGGATATGATTGCAAATTAAACTGAGATAAAGGTATCATCCCAGAAAGAGATGCATTGATCAGTTTAAAAAATACAAAGTCCATGTGAAAAATCTTAGTGAGGTCTCCCGTGATGGACACACTCGTAGCCATATGAACTTAATGCAAACACCTGAAGGAATAATCTTTGTAAGACAATAAAACCAAATAGTTTGTTTTCTCTCTCACCTGCATTTGTGCATAGCCTAAGGGAGAGTCTTCCTGTAGTTTAACATGTCCATGTCTTCCTTTGGGAGTTCAGTTCATCGTCCTGCTGGCTCCAGAAATAGTTCCAGGACTGAGGCTGCTTTGAGTCTCCAGAGGAGACTGAGTGAGCAAGTGCTTCACCCTCCCTGATCTCCTACCATTTTTTGCATCTAATTGGAATACAAGCTCTACCACAGCATGTGTGGATGTGTAACAGTAAAGGGAAGGAGGATGTAGTGAGAAGCTCTGCCAAATCAGTTTTTAGCCGCCTTTGCTAAGATCTTTGTAGGCACTTCTCAACAAAAACATCTCCAGAGGAACACAGGCACAGATGTCCAGCTCTTTGAGTTGCATAGTCTCTGAGAAACTTCCTGGCTCTCTGGTGCCCATCTACAAGGTACACCTGCTTGAGTGTGTTTTGTTTTTCATGTTTGAAGCTCTGTAGTTATGCCAGAATGTGGGAGTGCTGTTTGAGATGTATTTACAGCAATGCTTTACTTTGGTTTTGCTTTATTTCACTGTAATGGACTTTGTGTGGCTTTATTTTTTGTCTTCTTGATCATTTCTAAGTGAAAACGGGCTGTAGTCAGGACACGAAGGAGCATGAAGGGAAGATGGTGTGCAGTATCTTACTGATATTATTTCTATTTGAAAAAATGGGTTTATCTGTAGTGAGTCTGGGATTTGTGAATGATCAGTTCCCAGGCAAGCAAGATGAGCCGGTGTATCTCACGAAAGAGTTTTAAAATAACAGTGCACATTGATTACAGTAATTGTGGCCACATGGATATTGGCTTTTAGAATGAGGTTGAAAGTCTTCATGATGAATTTAAGAGAAAGAGATGCAACAAGCAACTAAGCAAAGCAACCATGACATTGCCAGACATCCATGACATTGATATGCAGATTGAGGCCATGTAAACAGTGTTCTTCCAAACAGCAAACGTGTCACCTAGTTCATGTCACCTAATGCCTTTGTTCCTGCATATTCAACATCTCAGCAGCAGATTTCAGTCATTTTGTCTTGTGGTAAGGAAATGAGGCATGTGTCTGCACAGCTGGTCCTGGCCAGTGGCTCAAAAGACTTAATTGAAGTCAAACTGTGTGTGTCAGCTGTACAAGGTGGTCAGGTAGCAGGAGAAGAAGATTGTCTGGGAGGAGGGATGCTGCTGCTCTTGTTCTGTATGCTCAGAATGTCTCTGATTCTGTTCCATGTCAGACACTGGAATTATCCCGATGGAGACTCTCCCTCTCTCTCTCTCTCTCTCTCTCCCTCTCTCCCTCTCTCTCTCGCTCTCTCTCCCTCTCTCTCTCTCTCGCTCTCTCTCCCTCTCTCTCTCTCTCTCCCTCCCTCCCTCCCTCTGCTCTGTATGGGAGTCTCCCCTCTCGGCTCTCCTGGCTCAATGTTGGCTGCAGTGACTGTAGTCTCTCGCCGCCCATCTGCCTCATGCTGCCACACATGTGACTGAGCTGGAGAAAAGCAGAGAGAAGCTTTACTCAGTTTTACTGGGATGTACAGGGAGACGTTCCTGGCTAGTGGCTTTGCTGGGAAAGTTTCTTAGACACTAAACCTCCTGCATTTCCTCAGTATTACTGGTAAGTTTCTTTTTAGGATTTCAGTCTTTGCGATTGGGGACTTACAGTAATTTTACGTATTATTGTAATTGGCCTGCAGCAATAGTGACCTGTTTGCAATGTGTGTTTTTATGTGGAGTGTAGATTTGACTAAGGGGTGGAAATGTACTATTTAGGTAATATAACTGACACAAACTGGCAGTTACATATAACCTGCCTTTGGTGTTGCTTACTACTCAATTGTCTGTCAGGATTAATTTGATTCTGCTAAATTTGACAGTTCATGAAGTTTTCATCTTCTCCTGTTCTTTCACTTGTGGACATATATAACATGACATTTTGTTTGGTTTAGTTAAATGTAATGACAAAATTATACCGTATACTCAGGGTCTCCTAAAATGTAATATTGGCCAGAGTACTTCATATCCTGGTCACTGCTTTTTCTTACAGTTGGTCGTTTCCTCAGTTGAAGCTATGGCAGCCTCTTGGAATCACATAGAATGCGGGTGTTTATTGTTTTATGGGGAATTGTGAAAGCCTCATACAACATGCGCAGGCAGAGTTGTTTGAGAGGCCCGGATAGACTGTGTTCACTCCTGTCTGTGTATAGCTAAAGATCCTGCCTTTCATTACAAAAACAATAAAAAATCACTGTTACTGCTACCCCAGCTCAACATACACCTGATTTCAAGAGATATTTGGAACTTTTCATTAATGCTTTTTCTTTCTTTCTTTTCATTAATTCCATTTCCACTTGAAAGGTGGTATAATATGGCCAATATTTTACAGCAATAAGTACATAATGATCTGTAATGACAATACAATACAATACAATCTAATATTTGAGCGATAATTCGGTTTGGTATAATTGCAAACATTGCTGATTTGCATTTTAGTAAGTTGCATGATTTATAACTGTCAGCCATCTCTGTTAGTTTCTACAGTGATCTTAACGCAGAGGTAGACTTACTTCTGACATAATTTAATCCAACATTAAATAGATATCCTTTACTTGGAACTACAATAACTAGGGAGCTGACGTCATACCTTAAAATATCTGCAGAGATGATGTATGAAAGGTTTAGAGCTGTGCAAACATCATGTAATATGTTATCAACATACTTGCTATAACTTCCTTAAAGTAAAACTAGATAACAGTGATCCCTTATTTCCATTTATTGTTTGGTTATTCTTCACTGCAGTTCTTATCTTAAAACAAAAACCCTCCACGCAATATACAGTGATGAAACTAGCCAGTGCATCACAGACTGGGCATTCCCAGTCTGTTTTCTTAGTGATTTACATTTATCAAATTGTACAAGTGTCTAATGTATGTTCAGTTTACTTTTTTGTTTTCATAATTTCTGGTTTTTCATTTATTTTTATTTTATTACTTTTGAAGTGGATTTACGAATATGTATGTATCAAGAAAATTCCGAAATAGTGTCAGTCAGAATGTAGTGAAAGTCAACACTTCTGCTTGGGAAGGTTTATAGTTCAGCATGTTCATGTCTTCCAATAAAATCTTGGCAGTTTTTGTGCAGCATTCCTTTATCAGTGTAACTACTCCTAGTGCAGGGTATGTTTGCATCTGTGCTGTCCATAAAAGTTGTTCAGATCAGGTGGCTCTGAATCATAGTCCATGCATTAAGCTTATTAATGATGATTGTTGATCATGATTAACTTGGCCGAGATCCTGTCCACCTGCCGTTCCTCACCGCCTCCTGCTGCTCTTCCTATTGCCGTCGGCTGCTGTCACAGATCAATATCATTCCTGGCCTCAGTTATTGTATTCCCTCATTTTGTTGTCATTGTCTGTTTGTTGCCGTGAAGTGAATAATGATGTCTCCTTGTCTACTACTATTTAAACATTAGGTGCCAGATGTGAGTTGGTGACCCTCAGGTGACATCATATTGAGTGTTTTCTGTACTGCGTTTTAGATGCTTCTGGGTAAAGTTGTTTCATATAGCAGATATATTCAGGTCGTGTAGTTGAACACAGCAGATGTGCACTTCAGGAAACATTATCAGTGTTAATTCAATTTTCATGTTTTATTTTAAATGATGAGGTAGTGAGTAGGGGAAGGACATTCAGGGAAGAGGAACGGGACACAGCAGAATTAGTTCCTAAACTGCTATTAGAAGATTAAAAATGATTAAAATATTAAAAATGTATCATCTTAATGAATCTTTACTGAGACCCCTGGGCCAAGTTTCCTATTAAGCTACAAAAGGGAGATGATTATGTTAGGATTTCATTTACATTAGTTGAGCTTATATAAATAGAGGGGAATTGTTCAAAGGTTATTTTTGCATTGTCTTTTGTTTTAAGATATTTGTTATATTATTCTCACTGGAAGACAAATGGAAGCAGTTTTCTAAATAAAAAGCTTCCTTGCAATATAAACATAATATTGATCTCATTTGGTATCATTTTTGTTGGTTAATCGTTATGCATGACTTCCTCTGAAATTCCAATGACTACAAATGTGTTTAAAATTAATCACAACATCAAACATATCCCTTGTTAGTAAAGCCTCACTATTTACTTTGCTAAGACATGTAAGGTCATTTTGTAACAATTTATTGATTTTCCTCTACTGATTTATTTGCTTAAGAAACAATTAAATCTTGGCGTTAAATTTAAATGGCAACTTTCAATATTCAGTATTGAATATTGATCTTTTTTCAAAATTTTTCACAGATAGGTCTCCTAGGTCAGCAGATGGTTGGTTCAGGTTAAATTCCTGTATCATACTGCCAGTCATTGAAGAAGAAATTATGTAGACTGGCAGTTTAGTAAATCTGCTGGTCATAGAATGAATGTTTTCCTCCTAAGATGCTCCTCAGTAAGACAGAATGGGCCTATTTAAGTGGTTTTATTTTTTTTGACAGATTCCACGTGTCAATGATTATTTGTTAAACAAAGGAATTGCTTATTGACTTTTAGCAAAAGCATTGCCCCCCCCCCCCCATTAACTAAGAGGGATTGTTAATGTTCATGGAAATATGAGTGAATGAGAATTTCTTTCACATTCTTTCAGGTGAGCTTTTAAAAAATTGAACAACATGCATATTATTACTCCATTATGCAGGATTGACAATGTTCTGAAATGTATACTGCGCTCCAGCAAAGGCAAAGCCAGCAGTCTGTAATTAAAAGGGGCTGGGGACGTCCTCCCTGTACACCTTCACTTTGCATGAAACACAGCCTCTGTGTATTGCATAAACAATTACATGTTTGTTTAATGTTTTTCTAACAGTTGTGTTATTTTCCGGCACTGGTACAATTAAGTTGCATCCAATTTAATTTAGGAAGCAACAAAATAACCATTTTGTTCCTTTCTTCCTGGAATGCAAACCACAGCTGGTAGTTTATACAATTTCTGTGAAGATTAGTCTACCAGTACAAGCTTTTGTGAGAAACAGTTTTAGAATCCAGAAAGGACTTTGTGAGGACTTTATATCATATCACAATATCACAGTATAGGATCATTGTTTTTAAAACGAAAAATGTGTTTTGGTTGAAGGAGAAGAGAAATGTATATAGCAGGTTTCAATATCAAGAATAATGAGACTTTGCATTTAGTTAAAATTCTTTTTTCTAGTTGTACAAATTGCGTGGTTTTCAGGAGACTGGATGCTAGGTTTGTGTTGAAGATGTGTGACACGTTTCAGTCCTGTTGGCTCAGTCAGTACTCTAATTCTTCCTCAAAAGCAACACCACTGGTAATTGACTCATCAATTACAGTAGCTTGATACTCCATTTTTTTTAACATGTTCATAACATAATCATTTCATTTTCAAATTGCTCTAACCTTCTCATTTCTATTAAGGGAACTTACACATTGGTCCTATGTATTTCCGAATATCAGAATTGATCCAGACCTATTTGACGAATCGGGTATCGGCCATACGTGACCGATTCTCGTCCGATACTTTACTTATTTATGTTCTGGCAGTCTGTAAAAAGAAAGGTCCTATTTCTTGTTAAACCTATTTGTACAATCAGTCGTACAACAGCTCTTTCCCATTTTAGATGTGCTTTTTGCGACATTCAAGCTGAACGCAGTGGGTGTGAGCGCAGTGACTTCTGCCTGCTGTGACGTAATGCAGAAGTCACTCTATGTATGATTTGGGGAGTAGCTTGTGATACAGGGGTGGCTGCTAGTGTGACAAAGTGTAACTGATGCTGTTGCCAGTGAGAGAAAAATTGCGGGGCTTTTTTAGCATTCGCCACTTGCGCATGCTCACGTAGAAGATATTCATATTGAACTGCAAATCCTCAAAAATGCTTAAAATGATGTACAAACGAGGTAGATCAGTTACCTTATGTATGTTTCTAGTATCCTAATGATTTTTTTTTGGCGTACATTTTTTTCATTTATATTTACTTGTTTAAAAATCTTAATAATATATACAGTGTGTGTGTATAAAAGTAAAAAGAGCTCTTGTATTGGAATCTGTATTGTCAGTTGTGTATTCCAATCTGATATCAGAACTGAAAAAATGTGAATCTGTCCATCCATAGTTAGTCACTGCATTTGATATATAGCACTCTGATAATTACCAGAAACACCTCCCTGTACCCTCGGATAGTAATATGTGATCAGAAAGGCACAACTAGTCGGTTTGTCCAGTTAGAAACGAAATTTCTGGATCTTTTTTGATTTGTAGTTGTTTAAAAAGTCTGACATATTTGTGACTGTGCATATAACTATAATGTTATAGCTTCAGAAATTTCGTCAACATAAATCAGAGATGGATACAAACGTTTGCTCACACAACTACTCTACCACACATCCAGTTGTATGTCTCTCTATGTCTGAAATGAGTGTCAAAAACCTGGATCAATGTTCAGGTGGAATTCTTCTCACATGTGAATCAAGCCTGCTTTTTTAACCAGTGCGTATTTTATTGAGGGTCAGATTTTAATTCCATTTGACTTTGTTTCACTCAGGGAGAAGCAGAGATAGTTAGAAATATCACCTCTTAACATGGCTGGATCCTGGCATAGACCAGAGTGGTGCTTCAGGACTCAGGGGTCGTGCTGTTCCCTCCTGGTCCCCCTCCCACTCAGACTGACCGTTACTGTTGGTCAAGGATTTGTTTTCTGTGTAATGGAGTGAAATGAGAAGCTTGAGGTCCACCCGTCAGAAAGGCTGTTCCAGAGCAGAACATTCTTAGAACTTTGTAAGCAATTCTGTTCACAGAAGCTCAGAGCTGGACAGTTTCTGCTCTCCTGGCCGTTCCTCTTCCAGTCTCTCTCTTCACTCTAAACCAAAGCCAGTGGATTTCTTTCAACATGAAAATGTTGAAACTGTTTTGTTACATGAGTTTGTTGTTGATAAGTTCTTGTTGGAGTTGAATGGTTCTTAGCAATTTAATAATTTATTCTTTATTTTTAAATATTATTATAATTATTCTTTATTGTAAAATACTCATTTTATGTTCACCCAGTGCTTTCTGGTTTTATGATCAGTTACAATCGTAGAACTGAGCCTAAAAATATCAGACCTCAGTTGTCTTGCCTTGGGGTGCAAAAGTGTGATGACTTACGTAATTGTGGGCTTCTTGTTCTTTTTTAAAAGCTGTGGCCTGCAGTCTTTTGGGAACTAATATTAAACCAAAGGAAACAACAAGCTTCAGAGTTGCCTGGACTAATGGATCACACAAAATACCCAAGATAATTTTACTTTCTTGGCCTAGATCATAGATTTTTAGAAGTTAATTCCCAAATCAAATGTGACCATTTTTTTAGTCTGACCCTCGTTTTATGACGTAGAGGTACAATCTGCTATCTGAGCTGGGTAAGCGGACCCCTGGCCCTTTGCAAAGCAGCCTCAGATGTGATGACAAAGTGCCATTCACCCTGTGATTTGTTTGAATAAAGTCAGTGTAAGAGGCTGTCCCTCCATGCTCTGATTGAATGAAGTAAGAAGTATTAAATTACCCCAGGAGCCTCCTGTCTTTTCTGTTCCCTTTAGGTTTATTGACTTGAGATGGTCTCTGGGTCAGGGGTTTGTATCCATAGCATGTGACAGGGGAGAAGCTGTGTGCAGACCTACCTGAGAGCAGGAACATTCAGCTTCGCAGTGGCAACAACACCAGTCTGAGATGTCTTGAGTTGCCAAACTTAGGTATCGCACCGGGATTCATATCAGTCAATTATCTCAGATTTATCATGTTCATTAATTTAATCTGTGCAAATATCAAAATCAAAAAGATGTTGACCAGTAGGGCTAGACTTTGTGTGTGTGTGTGTGTGTGTGTGTGTGCAACATGAAAAGTAAATGTCATAAAAGCTTAAAGGCTAAACAAATGTTCTCTTTAGCATGTTGGAGAAAATTATTATTCCTATAATATAAATATTATGAAACCTATAAATTTCACTGTGTAAATGGTTACCTTTAAAATTATGACAAATTGCTTAAACTATTTGTAATAATTTTCTAATTTTTAAAGCACGCCACCTCATTTTTACAGTGTCTCCCACTGAGATTATACACTGTTGTAATGTGTCCAGTTAATTCTTGTCTTTTTCCAGCATATTTTTGAAACACACAATTAAGTCATAATGTTATCATTCACATTATAGCAAAGCATCACATTGTTGTTGCAACGTTTGCAGTTATTGCAGAAGGTGCCCAGTTGCACGAAAGGGAATATTATGGGCTGCTGCCCTGGTAGGTAAGCGGCTACGAGCAGGAAGGTGACATTCCGCTGGGGTTGCAGGCGAGATAGGGAGGTCAGCGATGGGGTAGATCATCAAGCACTGCAGCTGGTGCAGCCTTACTGATGTAGCCTTTAATTCTGGTTTACAGAAGTGAGTTGAGGGGGAGAAGGATAAAGACATTGGGGAATGAAAGGCGAGCTGAAGAGGTGTGTTTATATCTCCAGAGGAGTAAAACCATTCAAAGCAGAGGGAGGAAGTCATGGATGCACCTCTGTTAATGAGACCCTGTTTCCCTAAGGAATTTTGGCTCCATTAGCTGGTCCTTGTTTACATCTCCCATCAGCGCTTCCCCTCGTAATGCTCTCCTGCTGTGCTGTAAAGAGCTGAGACTCTATCTCTTGTGGGCTTCCCCTCAGTGCCTACTTCCTGTTTATTGTTATCTTAAGTAAACACTCTATTTTGGCAAGGATTCGGTTGCATCTTTTGCATATAGCATTTCTTTCTAATTTGGTGTAAACGCTTTGTGTAAACAGCTCATTGTATTGTCCACTGCAGTGTTGTGTATGAGACTGAGCTCCTGACGGTATACCATCAGGCCGGTCCAATAGTAGCCCAGAAGTCTCACTACCCGCTTTGTTCTTTGTGTTCTTTAGCCTTGCCCAACAGTTGTACACTAATTAGTTTAAATAGTTCATTTCATTAAAAGCAGAGCCCCCTAGTAATGGATTTGCCCACCTTTTCATAAATCTGTAGTGTTGCTCCCAGACTGGCCATTTTTAAAACTAATTCCGGAACACCTGGAGTTTAGCAGTATATTAGAGATTTTTGGATGAATTGTATAAATCGTAGCTTGTTTGCAAAGCCCGGAGTGATATACTGCCAATGATATACTGTTTTTTTGCATTGTTTATTGATCATAGTGACCTGATTAAATGAAACGTACAGGAACACTGGCTGTCAGGAGTAAATGCACCTACTCTAGGACACGTGGTGGGGCCTGTCCCTCCCACAGTAAGAGGACGGCAGCGCGGCTTTCTTAAGCAGCTGGGGTGTTTGTCATACGGGAAGGTCTGCCGAGGTTAGCACAAGCCCGTCCACGTTTCACTCTTTTATTGCACATCTGCTCCAGCTGGGTTATTTCCTACTGAAGTACATATGATGTCCACTCTGGTTTAAATTGCCATTAAATTGAAATAGGTTGAACTTCTCTTATGACATTGGCCATTTTTTATTTGGAGGAAGCTCAGGGGCCAAATCGGTTTGTGTGCAGGATTTTGTGTCAGAAAGAGGATTTCCTGTTGAGCTTTTAGACAGGTATCCGTGCTCTGAGACGTCACCATTGGTAACAGCTCTGCGTTAAATAAAATCTGGGTTGGCTTTAGGGCCACCTCTGTTTAATTACCATTTGCTTATGAAATAATAGCAAATAGGAGACATGAAGTAATCTGAAATAATAATTATACATTTATACACTCACACACACACACACAGACACACACACACACACACACAGTATATGCTTTAATCATATGACTTCAAATGTAGCTCAGGATGTTTCTGCGCCTAAGGAGGTGTCTCCTGAATAAAAGATGCCGTAAGGTGGGCGCTTCTCCTGAGGTGTGTATCTTTCAGGTCATCAGTAATTGGCTGTGGGTGACAACATCATTTAATTTAGACTCTGCCTGCCAGCTACCCTGCTGTGTGGGGAAGCCAGGCCAAAGGCGTCGTCATCCTCGCCATCTTTAGCTGCCGTTGGCCATCTCACTGTTTCAACACGCCTTCTTTAGACAAATTATTTCTTGAATTTATTGCCCTGGATATTTCAACAAAATTTCCTAATAGCGCGTTAACTGGCATTATAATTATGAGCATTTAATCCTGTTGATGAAAAGTCCTTGCATCCTGCTGTCATTATAGAAATGTAGCCCTTTAAAGAGGACAGTATATGTACGCCCCGCAGAGAGGACAGTATATGTACGCCCCGCAGAGAGGACAGTATACGTACGCCCCGCAGGGAGGACAGTATACGTACGCCCTTTAAAGAGGACAGTATACGTACGCCCCGCAGAGAGGACAGTACACGTACGCCCCGCAGAGGGGACAGTACACGTACGCCCCGCAGAGGGGACAGTACACGTACGCCCCGCAGAGGGGACAGTACACGTACGTCCCGCAGAGGGGACAGTACACGTACGTCCCGCAGGGAGGACAGTACACGTACGCCCCGCAGGGAGGACAGTACACGTACGCCCCGCACGGAGGACAGTATACGTACGCCCCGCAGGGAGGACAGTATACGTACGCCCCGCAGGGAGGACAGTATACGTACGCCCCGCAGGGAGGACAGTATACGTACGCCCCGCAGGGAGGACAGTATACGTACGCCCCGCAGGGAGGACAGTATACGTACGCCCCGCAGGGAGGACAGTATACGTACGCCCCGCAGGGAGGACAGTATACGTACGCCCCGCAGGGAGGACAGTATACGTACGCCCCGCAGGGAGGACAGTATACGTACGCCCCGCAGGGAGGACAGTATACGTACGCCCCGCAGGGAGGACAGTATACGTACGCCCCGCACGGAGGACAGTATACGTACGCCCCGCAGGGAGGACAGTATACGTACGCCCCGCAGGGAGGACAGTATACGTACGCCCCGCACGGAGGACAGTATACGTACGTCCCGCAGAGAGGACAGTATACGTACGCCCCGCAGAGAGGACAGTATACGTACGCCCCGCAGGGAGGACAGTATACGTACGCCCCGCACGGAGGACAGTATACGTACGCCCCGCACGGAGGACAGTATACGTACGCCCCGCACGGAGGACAGTATACGTACGTCCCGCAGAGAGGACAGTATACGTACGCCCCGCACAGAGGACAGTATACGTACGCCCCGCACAGAGGACAGTATACGTACGTCCCGCAGAGAGGACAGTATACGTACGCCCCGCAGAGAGGACAGTATACGTACGCCCCGCAGAGAGGACAGTATACGTACGCCCCGCACGGAGGACAGTATACGTACGCCCCGCAGGGAGGACAGTATACGTACGCCCCGCAGGGAGGACAGTATACGTACGCCCCGCACGGAGGACAGTATACGTACGTCCCGCAGAGAGGACAGTATACGTACGCCCCGCAGAGAGGACAGTATACGTACGCCCCGCAGGGAGGACAGTATACGTACGCCCCGCACGGAGGACAGTATACGTACGCCCCGCACGGAGGACAGTATACGTACGCCCCGCACGGAGGACAGTATACGTACGTCCCGCAGAGAGGACAGTATACGTACGCCCCGCACAGAGGACAGTATACGTACGCCCCGCACAGAGGACAGTATACGTACGTCCCGCAGAGAGGACAGTATACGTACGCCCCGCAGAGAGGACAGTATACGTACGCCCCGCAGAGAGGACAGTATACGTACGCCCCGCAGAGAGGACAGTATACGTACGCCCCGCAGGGAGGACAGTATACGTACGCCCCGCACGGAGGACAGTATACGTACGCCCCGCAGGGAGGACAGTATACGTACGCCCCGCAGAGAGGACAGTATACGTACGCCCCGCAGGGAGGACAGTATACGTACGCCCCGCACAGAGGACAGTATACGTACGCCCCGCAGAGAGGACAGTATACGTACGTCCCGCAGAGAGGACAGTATACGTACGCCCCGCAGAGAGGACAGTATACGTACGCCCCGCAGGGAGGACAGTATACGTACGCCCCGCAGGGAGGACAGTATACGTACGCCCCGCAGGGAGGACAGTATACGTACGCCCCGCACGGAGGACAGTATACGTACGTCCCGCAGAGAGGACAGTATACGTACGTCCCGCAGAGAGGACAGTATACGTACGTCCCGCAGAGAGGACAGTATACGTACGCCCCGCAGAGAGGACAGTATACGTACGCCCCGCAGAGAGGACAGTATACGTACGTCCCGCAGAGAGGACAGTATACGTACGTCCCGCAGAGAGGACAGTATACGTACGTCCCGCAGGGAGGACAGTATACGTACGCCCCGCAGGGAGGAACATGATTATTGGTGGGGTTGTATTAACTGGTTAACCCCCCCCCCCCCCCCCGTAATTTACATACTTGCATGCAATTGTTTTACCATCAGCTCATTTAATTAACTGAATTATTAAATTAATTTTATAAGGTATTGATTAGCCAAACATGGTACTCTAGTGATTAAGTCATCAGATATGTGGGTGTATTGAATGGTTACTGCCAAGACCACGGGGATTTTACTATTGGTTAGAAATGGCTAAGCTAACACACTTTGACACAAATTAAATAATAATTAAATAATAGTTTTATACCTACATGAAGATCGTTTAAACATAGTTTTCTTTTGTACATTACTGTATGTCCTTAGATACATATATGTGAACTTAATGTATGTGATGTATCGCAGTATTTATGGTGATTGGTAGATTACAGGTATCTTAATTGCACTGAAAATTGTGTCACTTTGGATGAAAGTGTGAGCTAAGCAACTCAATTTAATGGCTATTATTCAGCACTTGATTTAGCATGATGATTTACTGGGGCAGCACTTATTTCAGCCCTTGGTATTTGTCTGTGCTCGCAGATGCTGGATCCCGAGGCAGACGGGCATTGCCAGCTCAGGGTGCTTCATCAGGGGCACCGCGGCTTGGGGGAGGACTGCCCCCCCATCATGGGCAGCACGCAACCAGAGCAGCTGGTGCAGCGGGACCAAGCGCACACTGCAGCGGACAGTGACCAGAAGGTGGTGCCCCCCCCAGCTATCTCCACCCAGGTGGAGGACTGCAAGAGCAAGGATGCTTGGGGCGCTGGGATTTTGCAGGAGGCTAGGGGTGAAGCCAAGGGAACGGACTCCGTGGATGAAGGAAGAAAAGGCACCGAGCGCCTGCCTTCCTGCTCGTCTGCTTCCTTCATCATCCCCGAGCTGCGGCTTGAGCGGGCCTTCAGTGCCGACGGCCTGTCTTCCCCCCCAGCGACAGATGGGGATGATGAGGATGATGAGGAGGAAGAGGAAGACAGCGACGAGAACTGCTTGAAGCACAGCAACGGCAAACGGTGTAGCATGGTGGAGGCCTCACCGTGCAAGAAGCACCAGGGGGGCCTGAGTGTGCAGGGGTCCCTGCGACGGCGCACGCACAGCGAGGGCAGCCTGCTCCAGGAACCCAGGTCGCCCTGCTTCGCCTCCGATAACGCCATCCACTGCATGGAGACGGCGGGGGGGCACAAGGGCGGCTGGACTCTGCCTTCCCCCAAGACCTTGAAGAAGGAGCTGGCCAAGAATGGAGGATCCATGCATCAGCTTTACATGCTCTTCTCTGGGAGGAAGGTCAGTCCCCTTTATGCCAAGAGTCTCATCCAACTCTCCCGGCTTGCTGTTGTCATCTGTGTGTGGGCAAACTGGAAAAATTACAGAACAAAATTTAGTATCGTATGGAAAGCTTTCTGAGATGGATTTTTGCCATGTGTTGTTTAACACAAACAAATCCCTGTAATGCAGTAGCAGTGACACTCCCTCCCTTGTGTAAAATTTGCACTGTTCTCCTTAGTTATACTGTGAACGCTTTGATTTCACAAAAACACGAGACGCAGAAGCATTAGAGAGCATTTCACACTGGAGGGAGGTTAATTCTTCATGCCACAGTTTTTCATGTCATTATCCTCATCTTCAGAACTGCAAATTAAAAATAGCTGAGCTTAATTTAATTAAACTGCACGGAGTAAAATGTTCTCCGGTATTTCAGAAGTTTTATTTTTATCGTTAGTAATGTGGAGGGCAATGACTGCTCCTTTTATATGCTGGACCAGTTATTGTCTGACACCTAGTGATGAATAGAAGGAACTGCTTAGAAAAGCAAGCCTGCGCTGAGACTGACTTCTCATGATACCGTGGTGAGTCTGTAGTGTCTCTTTAGCAGTGTTTCTCGGTCCGGTCTTCGAGGACCCCCAGACGGTCTATGTTTTTGCTCCATGCTGGTGGTCCAGGTTTTTGCTCCTTCCTAGCTCCCCAAAAATATGGACTGTCTGTGATCCCTGAAGACCGGGTTGAGACACATTGCTCTACAGGACAGGGGCTTGTTACAGATGTGTATTTACAATCCCTACTTCCTTTAATATTTTTTTTTGGCCGTAGTTTCCAAAGAGATGCTAATATAACCCAAAAAAATGCTGGTTCAAGGCCTGAAAGAGTTACCATTTAAAGCAGCAGTATGAATTGATTTAAAAGGCATCAACCAAGCAAATTAATGTAAACTTAGGTCATGTTTTAATCAAGAACCAAACTTGTGGCTACAAGGTCTCAGGCTGCAATACCAAGAACAGGGCTGTTAAATCCTTGAATAGGGAGTTTATCTCAGACTGCTTCAGGAAATAACCTCAGTTGTCTTTGCTACTGATGGAGCCTTTTCCTTAATTAACCTAAAAGGTACGGCTTAAAGTCATTGCAAGACAAACAGGGTGAGACTAACTGTGATGGTTGTTTGCAGAGAAGCGGTTTTAATCCATCTGGCACTGATGGTCTTTAAGTTACTGGGGTGTCTGTTTCTGCTTCCCTGGCTCTCTCTCTATTGTCTGATGCCTCCAGCATCGTGTTTGATGCCTGCCGTAGTTCACTTTGTGCTCCCTGTGCCCAGCTGTATCTCCTCCCAGAGTTCAACGACAACATTTATATTTTTGATTGAAGATAACATAAAACATTTCATAATGGAATAATTCAATCCTAGTAACATTTGGAACATAGTCTCCCATGGCCATGAAAAAAAAATATCAGAGGATGTAAATAAATCACGGGGCCCTGATGGCATCTTACCTATAGTGTTAAAAGAGATGAGGGATATTATTTGCCGACCCGTAACTTTACTGTTTCAAAAATCCTTATCTGAAGGTGTGGTACCTTCTGATTGGAAGCATGCCAACATAACACCCATTTTCAAAAAAGGGGATAGAAGTAATTTGTCAAACTATAGGCCAATCAGTCTAACTTGTATAACTGGTAAAGTTATGGAGGCTATAATCAAAGAGAAAATGGTAGATTACCTGGACTCAAATAACATTTTGAGGGATAGCCAGCATGGATTTAGGAGAGGTAGATCCTGCTTAACAAATCTGTTGGAGTTTTTTGAGGAAGCTACTCAGGAAGTTGATGATAAGAAGGCCTATGATGTCATCTACTTAGATGTCCAAAAGGCTTTTGATGTTGTCCCCCACAAGAGGCTCTCACTTAAACTCAAAGCGACAGGTATTTTAGGAACTGTAGCGACCTGGATTGATAACTGGTTAACGGATAGGAAGCAGCGAGTAGTTATAAGAGGCTCAATGTCACAGTGGGCCTGCGTTCATAATGGGGTACCGCAGGGTTCAATTTTAGGACCACTATTGTTCCTAATTTACATAAATGATATAGACACCAATATATACAGTAAAGTGGTGAAATTTGCAGATGACACCAAGGTGGGTGGTGTAGCAGATACTGAACTAGCGGCTCAGCAGCTACAGCGGGATCTTAATTTAATTAGTGACTGGGCCGACACCTGGCAGATGAAATTTAACATAGACAAATGTAAGGTACTCCATGTAGGGAGCAGAAATATAAAGTACAGGTATTTTATGGGACCTACTGAAATAAAGGTAGCTGATTATGAGAAAGACCTTGGTGTGTATGTTGATGCTTCCATGTCTCATTCTCGCCAGTGCGGGGAAGCAATAAAAAAGGCCAATAGGATGTTGGGGTATATCTCCAGGTGTGTGGAGTTTAAGGCCCAATCCCAATTCTACCCCTTACCCCTACACTTACCCCTACCCCTCCGTTTGGCGCGTTCACGTGTAGGGGTAGGGGTGTCTCAATTCTCTTTTGATTGGAGGGGTAGGGGTAAGGGGAAGGGCTAGATAGCCCTCGAAACGAAGATTTTTCGGGACCTCACTTCAAACGAAGGGCTAAGAGAAATTTACAACATGGCTGCCCACTCGAGCAAGCAGACCCATAAATGTTAAGTAATTTTTGCCATTAATAAGGATTTTTATGACATTTTTTCATTACATGTATATTACCATCAACCTTGTGTTTGTGTTTACGGTGATGTTCTGTAAAGAAACGTTTGAAAAAAAATCGCTAAAGTTTGCTTGCGGATAGCACTGATTGCACAATATTAGGAAATATATTTTTATGTCATATAACGTTACCTGGTAACTGACTGCATGTTGTAACGCGTTGTTTTGTTTTGCTTACGGCCATATGTGTACATGTAAATGAACGGTGCTTACACTATTCGTACTTATTGCAATATGACAACATTTTTGTAAATTATATTCTGTATAGGGACAGCTGAGGAAACCCGAAGGCTCATACGTTTTCGAGGTGAAAACGAACATCTGTTTTTAAAGTCCAAATACGCCGCAAAAAAACTTGAGTAATCTTTACATGCTACGATGCTGACGGCGACATCTTGGAATTTGTGATAAACATCGGCGCATGTCCTCTGACGTAACGTTAGGAGGTAGTGACAATGGATGATGACGTATAACAGTGTAGTAGTGGTGTCCCATTTCTTAGGGGAAATTTTTTAACCCTACCCCTTTCCACTTCATTTCAAGGGGCAAGGGGAAGGGGTGAGGGGTAGGCAAAGGGGTAGAAAATAGAATTGGGATTGGGCCTAAGTCAAGGGAGGTAATGCTAAGATTATACAATTTCTTGGTGAGACCTCACCTAGAATATTGTGTGCAGGTTTGGTCACCATATCTTAAAAAGGACATTGCGGCCTTAGAAAAGGTGCAGCGTAGGGCCACAAGAATGATTCCTGGTCTTAGAGGAATGTCATACAAGGAAAGGTTATTTGAGCTAAATCTGTTCAGCCTCAAGCAAAGGAGACTGAGGGGGGACATGATCCAGGTCTATAAGATTCTAACAGGTTTGGATGCTGTTCAGCCGAATAGTTACTTCAGCATTAGTTCAAATACAAGAACTCGTGGCCATAGGTGGAAATTAGCGGGAGAACATTTCAAACTGGATTTAAGGAAGCACTTCTTTACACAGCGTGTAGTCAGAGTATGGAATAGTCTTCCTGGTAACATAGTGCAAGCTGAATCCTTGGGTTCCTTTAAATCAGAGCTAGATAAGATTTTAACAACTCTGAGCTGTTAGTTAAGTTCTCCCCAAGCGAGCTCGATGGGCCGAATGGCCTCCTCTCGTTTGTATAGTTCTTATGTTCTTATGTTCTTAAGTAGGGAGTGTCATTAAGCTGGAATCTGATCACCTTCATTTATTCTGCATGTATAACTCATACATTTCCACTAGAGGGAGCTGAGGATTCTCAGGTCACCAGCTACCAGAATTACCATTCAGTCATTGTCCAACATTGTCCAGCGGCTTATTTCAACTGCCTTCACAGTTGGTGCGCCCCTGTCTTTGTAGTCCTCACGAACAACAACAACAGTAATAATAATAATAATAATAAATGATTATTATTATTATTATTATTATTATTATTACACGACGGAGCAAACCTACGTTTTAGAAATGATGATTTTGACAAACAGGAATCACAGAAACGAAATAACGCAAAATAATTGAGGTCAACATGATGAGAAAGACAGACTAGGCCTCTCCGCGAGGCTGAACGGCACGAGTGGCTAACCTCACACCCGGATGTAAGATATGTTTGCATTGCAGTCATCCTGTGGTGATTTAAGTTCTGCTTTACAATACTGACAGGTGACTGCATTGTCATTCACTTTCTTTCTTCCATACGGCTGAAGTTTCCGCTCTTTATCTGGACCCTCATCCGCTAGGCGCAGTCTTCCTTCCGCTATACGAGTAATCGAGAAGGAAATTTTTAATCAGTGCTTTTCAGTAATCAAGTAATTGAGTTTAATCAGTAATTGTGACAACTCTGTTATAAATCCTGCTTTAGTTCAGGGTGTATAGAGACAGAAGGTGAGGTGTTCATTCAGCTTTTCATACCCCCGCTGGTTTTTACTCACCTATCTCTGAAGTATTTACATATGTTCCAAATATAAAGTTGAATGAATAGACAGCCTAATGCTTCACTTTTTTTATGACCCACTCAGTGCCTACAGAGGTGCATTAAATATGCACATTGCAGAGGGTGGCTGTCAAAGTGACATTACTTTATAATACAGCATTTACTAACTCCACAAGAATCATCCCCAGGCAAGCAGAGCCAAATGCTAACCTGGGACCTTGTATATCACTAGGTTTGCGGCTTACGAACCATTATGGTAAATGAAAGTGAACAGTGATGTAGACATTTTCAAATAGAAGACTATAGCAAACTGAATGACATGGTTACATATTTATACATTTGTCTTACATTATTTGTTTGGAAGGTGCAGCCTATAATTTTAACTTGTATAATTCTAACTTGCCTTGATAACGTTGCATAAGGAAGAGCCTTGTGCAGTATAACTGAGTAGAAGTTTAATGTCATTGTGTTTTATGGACATTACCGCTGCTGTTAAGCAGAGCTACAACAAGGCAGAGCAGCTGGAAATCTCACTGTTTCATTCTGCTGAAGTCTAAGGTATTATTTATTGTTAAAGATGTTTTTTGGTGCTGTAAATGGTGTCAGTTATTGATGGGAAATATAACCCAGTCAGATTTATAAATAGGACATGTTGCTTTATCCGTGAGATCAGGACCACATGAATAATGAACTTTTATTTAAGGTTTTAAATCAAATAGTGTAGTGTGGGCTTGTATTAAGCTATGTGGATGGTCTGTAAATCAAATAGTGTACTTTTTCCAAGTGGAAATTTGTCTCAGTGTGTGGATGGTCAATAGATCTTTGGGAAAAAAATGTTGTATGGCTCTCATTCAGTGCCAGTCTGATAATTCTATTTACCAGTGGGGGGCGACATTCAAGCGCTAGAATATGCCTGCCAGTTTAGCGGCTTGATGTGTCCCTGAACTTAGAAGGCATTCCTTTCTATCAGCTGAGGGCTACTAATACCATCAATGTGAACAGAGTGCTCTGGTAGTCGGGACACCAGCGGCACGGTAAACAGGCAGCCAATGCCCACAGCCACTCGCCTGCTGTGCTTGTTGCGCTGGTTGTTTTTTTGATGACCATTTATTCCGACATGATTTTGCCACATGGCTCTTGGGTCACAACGAGGGCAGCATGTCACCAAAAATAGTCCAGTCTTGCGCATTCTATTTGGACTTGATTCAACATGCGAAACAACAGATAGCTATTTAAAATACAGGGCCTCAAATGATTACTGGAGTTCAAGGCCAATGCACTGATATGTTGAATGTTTGTGTTCTAGTGTTTTGTCTGGGCTGGGGAAGAAGCCTGAGACATTCTGCCATGGGGGCCAAAGTGTACTATCACAGGCGCGGAGCTGCTGTTTGGGCAGAACGCATCCAAAACAGGAATATATCATGTATCCATGCTGTTTCTCTTTCAAAATAATGCGTAGTTTGGAGTGTTCTACGTCATCTGTACCAGAACTCTGCTGCCAATTCCTCAAGTCCTGTCTCAGACAAAAACAAAGTTACTGGGAGTTCAAGGTATTAAGAAAATTAAACTCTTACACAAAAACATCACCTTAACCTTTTAGGTATATTAATGATGCCATTTGTTAAAATAACGAGTTCATGAGAATGACATTATTGTTACATTTGAAATGTAGCATGAAATAATGCCCATCTTCTAATAAATGACATTACGGCACGTTTAACACATGCCATTCACATTATTGAAATATTTTTAATACAGTGGGCTTCATCTTATTAATACTTGCCCAATGGCATTTTGCTGCTTAGAAAATCTGTGAATATACTACAAATAAAACTGAACACCAGCCCAGTCTGGAGAATACAATATATAGGGGACTCACAGCTTTTGAGCACTCTACTGCCGTGGGCAGCTAAACTAATATCCCCACTATTATGAAGAGCTGGCTTTTATGTTAGGGAATGTCACACAATATGAGAACAAAAGGTAAGGGGGCAAAATTAATTACCATAGGTGACATGCAGTTGGAATAAATATGAAATATTTGTAAAACTGATGGATTTGGGGCAGCGTGGCCCCTATGTGGAGGGGGTTTGTCACGTGTTGTCCTAATGAGCACTCACATGTGAATAATACATTTAAACAAGTGCCAGTCTTTCAAACTGCAAATAAAGTCAATCCAACTGCAAGAAAATCAATCACTGGGTTGATGTTTGGAAGATTAGAAATGGGGTAGTTCACCACATTGGAAGGGCATGTGAAGAATGACAGGCACCCATTCCCGAAGAAATGTTGTGGTGTTTTTTATCTTCAGTTTCGTATGTCTAAATACCTTAATTTGAAATACTGAAACCCAACTTTTAAAGGCTGGTCATGTGCTCAGCATAAAACCACATTTTAACCTTCTGCAAATGTACCTGTTGAACACATTTTACCTGTTTAATTCCTCAGTTTAATCACCCTTTAATGGCTGATAAGCCTTCATCTAGGTCACTGTGGAACGATTGTGGTAAATGTATATTTAATTATTTATACACTGCTTCAAGTAAATAAGTGCTTAACCTGCATTTTGACCCCATTAATATCTGGTGATTTTCCAGGAAAATCCTCACAGTCTGCCCTTCTGTTCTCCCTGCTTCCTACATCCATATGATGGTCTCTTATGGGACTCGTTTGTTTATGAGTAGCTCTTCACATGGGAACAGCAACCTAAACTGAATTCACAGGCAAAAAGGTCCTTAGAACTCAGGAGGTATAATATCGTTACATAACAGTGGTTCTTTACAAACAAATGTTTAAAAATCTGTCTTTTTAGTTCTTGTTACAAGTTTATGGTGATTTTCGGTCATCCGTTTCATGCCCATAGGTGATAAAATTATAGTGGAATTATAGCCAAAACAATGCTTAAGTCTGATCAACGAAGCCAAGTAATTTTTTTATGACTTCTATAAAAAGCAGATTGGAAAACATGCAGTGTTAACATATAGGTTTTACACAGGCCAAATTGTTGGCCACTTTGGCTGTTTTACTTGTGCTGGAGTGAGTATACAATAGTACTTCTTGTAATTAACAGACTGAAACAACATGTTTGAGAATATTTGTCATTACAAGGGCTTACTGGAAGTCTACGGTATCAGACAAGGTTTATGCTGGAATGGAAGCCAAGAGGACAGTGGCAGTTATCAGGTCGGAACAAGCCTGTCGGAGCCAAGTTTACTGGAACAGTCGAGCTTGTCTCGTCTGATTCGACAGTCTCGTTGGAAGGGGAAAGGAAGCATGGCAGCCTATAGCATTGTTCCCTGCCACAGGAAGGAGCTGGCCCTGTCCTGCTAGTATATAATAGCAGCAGGAAGGGTTTGGATGGTGCGATTCAAATGCTCATGAAAATGGCACAGTGCTGCAGCAGCCCGCTTCCTCTTTGGTTGGCTGCCCGTGCCGCACTGGCAGAGCGAGCCCTCTTATCGCCTCTCGCACTGGCAGAGCGAGCCCTCTTATCGCCTCTCACACTGGCAGTGCGAGCCCTCTTATCGCCTCTCACACTGGCAGGGCGAGCCCTCTTATCGCCTCTCGCACTGGCAGAGCGAGCCCTCTTATCGCCTCTCGCACTGGCAGAGCGAGTCCTCTTATCGCCTCTCGCACTGGTAGAGCGAGCCCTCTTATCGCCTCTCGCACTGGCAGAGCGAGCCCTCTTATCGCCTCTCGGCAGCAGATTGCCGCTTTTCCTCAGGTGCCTGTGTGACTGTGTAGATGTGGCTGTTGTGAGAATGACCACGCAGCTCCTCTGACTCTGTCGCAGAAATTCACCCGGCTGGCTGCCTATGCAGGGAAGAATTCGCTTTGCAGTGTTCACAGGGCATACAAAGTAATGTTAGCACCTTGCTTTCATTACAGTAGCCTCGTTTTCTCTCTTTTTTATAATAATATATAATAGCAGAGTTTGGGCAGCCAGTCGACACACAGAGGTTTTTCTCAAAGATTTTGGTTCCTCTCCTCTGTTGTCTTCTGGCTTTCTTTCATTCCTTTTTCCATTTCATTCACCATATTGTATAAATGTTGTAATATTGGATTGCCGCACACTCTTGTTAAATGACTTGGAACTTGATTTATTGTGAGAAGTGTTATATAAAAATTATTTGAAAACTGGGGCTTGACTGATGGCCATCGGGTTGAGCATACCTTACTGTTTCTGGTTTGACTTGTTGTAGTGATGTAGAAAATTGTGGAGGCAGTGATCCACCAGACACGTGTTAAGACCATAAGCCAGCCGCACGTTGATTTACTGCTATGATTTGCCTGACTGGCACTATGTCTGTGCTTATAGAAAATTAATCAATGCCCTTCTGACCTGTCAGATTGGTGCCATGGTGTGAAGGGAGCAAGCAGTGCACATATGCTGGTTACTGACTGGAGGGTTTGTCCCCCTTTTTACTTTATTCTTCAGAAAAGAAACTGTTGATATTATGCCCAAGGAAACTGGAGTCCTCTGATCGTGTTCCAGTCCTCTCCTAATTCAGCGGTGCATACAATGCAAGGAAATGCTCCTGGGTTCATACAGTCCAGTTCCATTCTTGCAAAGAGATGTAATAGTTCAAAGTGAAGGAAGAAAAAAAAACACAGGCAGATATAGAGGAGGGGGAAAAGGTAGGACATTTCCGAAGGAGTTTTAATGTGACATGGGGGTAGGCCTGTGACATGGGGGCAGGCCTGTGACTGGGGGCAGAAAGTTCCCCTTGCCAGGGTGGCTGTTTGTGGACGGGACGGCTGGGGCAATTTTGGTTTATGGGTGTCAGGAAATAGCCTCCCCTGGGAGCTGCCATGACGGCCGGCCAGTCCAGGATCTACGGCCGCTTCCTGACAGCCGGCCTTGTCTGCCCTGCTTGAGAGAAGGCCCACCTGCAAAGTGTGGTTCTTCCTGCTTGTGCTGTCTGCCGCATGGTGCCACAGATCCCTGAAGAGCAGCTTTTCTGTGGTTTCAGGTCCTGAGGAGGGCCGGGGTCAGGCGGCTGACAGCTGTAAAGCAAAGCTTCAGCACCATCAGTATTACTGGACATCACTGGTGCTTATGTTTATCTCTAATACATTTACTGTGGCTGCTGTTATATTTAACTCGGAAGTATCTATAGTCATATGTACTCCAGTTTTTACTCTCTTGAATTCTAATGTTTTTTGTCACTTTTCTGCTAAAATATCAGACAGTGTCTTGGGGTCAGTTAAACCCCCCTGTTTCAGACAGTTCTTGATGGGGAGATATTTAGACAGACAGACAGACTTTATTGCCATTTGCACAGGCATGGGACAGTACAAGTTCATTGGAATTATTCTGCGTAGCTCGCAGCTTACAAGGTAGAGGGAAAAAATGAGTCCAACAGCAGTGCGTTAATAATAATCACACTAATATAAACATAAACTGTAAAAAGAAAATACACCCTGGATTATTACTGTCAATGCTTTAGAAAGCAGAGATTAAAGGCCATCCATCCATTTTGTATACCTACTTGTCCTACTCAGGCTCGCAGAACACCAGACCCTGTCCCTGGAGTCCAAGGGCACAAAGCAGGAAACAACCCAGGACAGGGTACCAACCCATCACACACATCATTCAGTCCTACAGGCAGCTTTGTAACTCTGAATCATCATGGCACGTTTTTGCTTTTGGACTGTGAGAGAACATGCAAACTCCACATTCCCCAGTCTCCCCCCGAAGCAGCACTGACTTGCAGGTTGCTGCCATGACTTACCCCCCCCCCCCCTCATTCTCTGTACATTCCTCCTGCCTCACAGGATATGTAACATGACACCCCACCCCACTCTAGTGCTTCAATCCTGGCCTCTGCCGGAAGGGCACACACACACAAACACACACTTGGTCCTGCTCATTCTCAGACAATGCTGTATAAGCCGCCAGGCTGCGGGGGCTTTTGAATTTGCCCCCTGAGGGTTAAGCGGGGCTGGGCTGGGTCTGCCGGCTTCGGTGGGACAGTAGTGCTCTTTCCCCCGTGCAGCCTGTGCCTCTGTTGACTATGGGACTGTAAGATGCCCACTGCTCTCCTGCTGTTTTCCCTTCAGCTCAGTGGATCTGAATGTAGCTGTGAAGACGGATCTGAGGGCAACAGAAAGAAGAAACCCAAGGACCTGTAAGTCCAGCAGAGCCCACGTTCACTGTGTTTGCATTTTGAGTGTGATCTGCGCCAGAAAAAGCTACTACTTAGGAACTATAGACTGACTTGTACTAATAGTACATTTTTTCTCCCCAAAACATACGATTAAGTCATTCTTATGAGTATGTACAATGACCCAGTTTAGGAACCAGAGAGTTATTAAGCAAAACAGACATCATCAGACAGTTTTAAACTTTGGAAATGCAAAACATCTTGGATTTTAATTTTATAGTACACAGACAATCATTAAAATGCATGACAATTGTTAATTACAGCTGTATTTCAGACCACTTTCTCAGTCATGCACACATTGTCAGGTATAAATAGATTTACTTACTTAGACTTAAATAGACTACTTGACCTACATTTATCATGGAGGTGGTATGAAATTATTCTAATTAGAAACTGGCTTCGGTTGCAGGGGCCCAATCTCCAGTTTTGTCTAAAGCAGAACGTTTTGTCTGAACAAAATGTGAGTCTCCCCAGCACTGCTGCGCTCCTCCCAGGGGAGGTGGTGTTTCTGTGTATCATGTTTGGGCACACTAGGGCAGAGGTTGTTCTGGGGATGAGGAAAAAAATGGAGGTCAGGGAGATGCCAGAGGTGATTTTTTCCATGAGTGGGAAAGGGAAGAAAAGACAGTGAGTTCTCGAACCCGGCACACATCTGGAGAGCTGCTTTCCGCTTCCAATATAGGAAGAAGGCTCATAAGGGTAAACAACTACAGGGTGATTGATGGTAAGCACTGCACAGGATACATCACCATGAATATTAATTACTGACTTTAGCTGTAGAAGATTTAAAGGTAGACATATTGAACTGGGGGCAGATCAGATGTTTGGATGAGAGTTGGGTTTTGTGTGCAGTTAAGACAGATTGGCATGCAGTGTGTCAAAGGTGCTTCCTGCACTTTTGGCTCTCTTGTGGGGTGTTCCCCTGGTCTGCTGTGGGAATTACCCTTTCCCCATAGACCTGACCAGATACGGCAGCAGGGGAGACTGAGTGAGTCCGTCAGGCAGCCCGCAGCTAAATGAAAGATCATTGTTTGTCCCAGAAGACACATGCATAAAATTTTGCTACTGTTTTGGCAGAGCTGGTCTCTCTGGCTCTCGGTTAGCCTCCAAGTGCTAAACTGGTTCAATTAAGTGCCCTGGGAGTCTCAGTTGATTTTACTTAAAAATGGTGTTTTTTAATTAGCTCCAATAGAAAGTTGTAGAAGGAGTCGTAGCTATTATAAGGCAAACATGCAGTTAAATATAATCACCTATGTCGGTTTTGAGGTGTGTATTGATGTGAAGTCGCTCCTGGACAAGTTAGTGGAAGTCAGACTTGCAGTTTCTCGAGTGCTGCATTGACTCTCTAGGATCATGGGCTTTTCTCTGTATTTCATTCCTCCTTCACTCTGTGCTGGTCCTGTACTTTTTTTCCCATCTGCTTTGGCCTGGGTGCTGTTTCCATCAGTGAATGGAGCCAGGGGGAGGTTTGGATTCCTGAAGGGAATATGATGAAAGAGGTACACTGTGGTGGGGTGCGACAGCAAAATATGGAAGTCTGTTGAGGCTGTATTTTTTTTGTACTTTAAGACCAAACACTGTGGAGATTTTGATATTGTCACCTTGTTTTTGGATCAAGTGACATGTTACTGGGGATTTTGACCAGAATGTTGTTCTGGGTTATGAAATTCATACACTAACAGCATTAGTCAAATAGTTACTGGTATGTTAATTCATTTTGAATTTGAATTAGATGATTAGGTATCTTGGCATCATTTGTAGCCGTTTGGAAAATGCTACTATTGTTATTAATCCAATTGTTTTAGACAAGGGGAGTTCATGCATGTGTCAAGTTCTTTTTTATTATTTTTATTTATTATGTTGCATTATGCATGTTTTCTAAGTAATTGTATTTGCAATTATATGAATCACCACTTTTGCCAGCATAGGGAAAGCATATAGAAAAACCGTAAAATGAACATATTTGTACCTGCACATCCTTAGAATAATTTTTGGCAATGTAAAGTAATTTAAAAAAAAAAACATATTTAATTTTGCAAAGGGGAAAAGGTACATGTCCAGTGGAATTCTGTAACAACAACAACTTGGTCTGGTTACTTTGCTGCAATTGGATTTGTGTCAAGTCTCACGATGATATAAAGTGAACCAAAATCACCACCAATATATTTTATATCCACCTGGCTGAAAGGTCATGAGAGAGGCCCACTGTGTCCTGTGTCTTCATGTATAAAATACATTTATTTGCACCATCCTCGTGAATTGCATGGAGAATTCCTCCTTGTTACCACACATCGTGAAACTATTTTGTTATGCAGAAACGGACACTAGAAAATGATGGTAGATTTCCACTTTTTAAATGTTTGGGATATAGTGAATTACAGAAGGACAAGGCTGCGCTTGACCGTTTCAGAAGTAGTGTCTACAAAAGCTTGCTTTCCAGTGATGAGTGAAGGGACAGTCTCCCGCGAAACACTGACATGGCTGTTAAGGCCAAAGTCAAGCTGACACATTCATGCAATGTTAGCAGATCAAGCTGCCGTCAGATAGGAGGAATGAGGGCTTTGCTCGTCTCTCAGCAGCACATGCTAAATCAGAGCCGCTTGACAGCTTCCTCCTGCCCATCTGTAGGAAGGGCCAGCCATAAGCCCTCATTAACACCTCAGTATACACACCAAAGTGAAAGGGTATAAAACAGCAGAAACTAGGTCTGTCTGGGCCCATTTCAGCTCCTTTTATTTATATTTGGGCTTAGATTCATTCAGTTTATGGTTATTATGATCCTGATGCTACAATGAGCAGTAATTAGTTTTTTGTCTGTCTGATTTACTGCCCGTTGGTAATCATAGTAACTGTTACGATGTATGAGAATTCACTTGCTGTACATCGATCAGTTGAGTATAGTGTAGAAAAACAGCACATACATACCTTTGGAGAGAGCTGAGATGTGATTGGTGCAGCACAGGGTACAGGGTCCACCCTCCAGGCTCTTTGTGGTATGTAAGGCTGAGACGAGGCAGTGCTGGCCCAGAGGAATATGACAGCCGGCCGCCCTCCCTCAGCTTCTGCGCTCCCACGACCTGCACCTATGCTCCATATCATGGTTGATTTCTCAGAAAGATACCTGGAAAGGTAGGTCACCATGGAAATTAAGCCCCCCTCCCCATTTTTATCCTTGTCCACTTCAGTCTGTTGCTTTAAAAGTAGGGGAGGGTAAAAACTGACCCAGAATGCAGAATCACACCAGTGGACTGTAAGGTGGCCCAGAGGGTTGGCGCTGGAAGAGGACTCCATAGGTACTGCTACAGTGTCTTCGGGGATTTCGAGCTTTGGTCCGTAGCAAACTTAGTTTAAAATGTACGAATGTTGCAGCACTTGTTTTTAAATGGTTTCCAGAGCAACCAGTTTGATTTTCGTGCTTGTTTGATAACTAGATACTGACAGAGTTGTGGGTGTCTTCATTCTATGTTGCATGTGAATTTTGAGGACTGAATTAAATATGTTACTGTGTCACTCATGTTTTTATATTCCTTTGAGTGTTTGTTGGTCTGTATACTGCTGTGTACACAGGGATGTATGTGGCCCGCATCTGAAAGAGAGAGAGGTTTAATTGATATAATTATGACTCTAATGAGGCCAGAAATGTATGGACATAAAGGCAGCAGGTGGGTGGATGCAGATGGATGTTGGGGTCTCTCCAGGCCGGCATCAGTCCTGGGTAATTTTACGTTGACTGATGTGTAATACAGGGCTTCCGCTTGTCCTCTCACGGCTTCCTCCCTTTGAAAGCAGCCTAATTTAGTCTCCCTTGCAGTGCCGAGGATGCTATTAAGGGCTGTAATGAGTGCCAGGCAATGTGGGAATTTCTGGATTCCTGAGATAATTGGGTATAACCCTGCCCCAGGCTGCAGAGGGTACGTCTGATGATATGTGGAAGTGCACTCAAACAAGACCACACCATCCTAATTTGATAATGCCCCATGATCACCTCATTCTTGCAGCATATTAGACAGAGGGGCTGCATGACAGGCTTAAAATTTTGCAAAGCCTTTACTCCCCTTATGAGTAGGATGATGGCTATAGGCTGTTGGGAGTGCTCATGTAAAGTGAGGGTTGGCAGATATCTGCTAGGTCACTGGCAAATTTAGCAGTTGTTAATCTGACACACGTACCACCAGAGATTTTCACCTCATCTGTTCAAAGGGTTGCTCTGTGTTTGAAGATTTAGAAAGTTAGGTACATCGAGGCCATCTGAAAGCATTTAGGTCCTACTTATTATAATCAGCAGAGGACATTTAGGACTGAGCCAAAGACTGAACGAAGACACCTTATTTTTGTAGGGTGTAATCTGACCTTGTCTGTACATGGCCCCCAAATTTCTGCCAAAAATGCAGTCCATCGTGTGGCATTCTGTAAATGGTACTGCCTGGACATAAACATTCGATGTGTTACAGTGAATATTATTATGTAACCATGTTTAGTGGCTATAGTTTGGCTATAATAATGATGATTATCATTATTTATTATCAATACAACCACAATACAAATAAGACAAATTATAATGCTGAAAATTTTTGACACTAGTAAAATGTGTATATTTGTTGTTGTTATTGCTGAGTATAGACCACATGTTAGGGTTCTTCAAAGAGATGCATACGATAATCCCTTAGAGGTTCCACATGCGTCTTGGTTTGTTTGCATTCCTAAAAAGCTCTGCTTAAGTTGCTTACATTACACAAAGTAATCTTGGATAATATTGTATGCTAAATAAAGGAATAGTAAGCACATTAATGTTAGGTCATATTAAGCTTTAAGTCCTTGTAGTTCACTTAGGTTTACTGTAGGTGGCAGTGTGGAGTTAAGTTACAGTTCTACTCTGTCATGTTTCCATCCATTTATTGATCTGTTTAGGAATATTGCTTCCTTGTCTGCAAATTAAGACATCTTTTATACTGCATAAGACACTGTAACTGAAGTAAACAAAAAATGTATGTCAAATACTGTAGAGCTTTCAGCGAAATGTAACCATTTAAATCCCTATGTGTACCTCTTATGCAGTTTTGCTCTGTAGTTAACTGTTTTTCCTCTAAATCTTTTGCTTGCGAGTAGACATTTGCGATTCATTTACAGCGTGCAGTCAGTAATCCTTTTTCATCTCCGGCGACCATAAGCAGGCTGTCATTTCCGTTGTGGTCAGCATCTGCATTCCTCCTTGTGTGCTTCCCTCCCAGCTGGAGGACTGGCAGTGCGATCCATCATAGCAGAAAGGGACAGAATAACATGAAGCGGGCCCTCACTCTGCAGCCCTTCACTCCTAAAGAGTGACATGCAGCGTGTTAAGTGTTAAAAGTAGCACCCACAATTATACCAGAGTGTGAAGTACTAAAATTAGCACTAGCAGTTATGACCTGGTAGTTTCCTTTCCACATTGTGTCACATCTTTTCTTAATCTTCACTTTTTCCCTCTAATTCCTCACCTCATCTGTTTTTTTTTTTATTTATTTTTTGGGGAAAAAAAAGCTTCCAAAAATAAGTGATAATCACTTTAGCTTTGATGCTGTGCTGTTCTGTGTTCGCCCAGTGCCTGGAGTCATTAGCATTTAGCATCCCTGACGTGGAAGCAGTCTGAACATGCAGCATCTTTCGTTAATCCAAACATTTAACCACAACCCTGCCTCTCATCATGCTTATGATGAACAGTCATACTTGGCCTCAAAGCAGTAGAAGAAAGTTGAAGGAACAGTGGGGAGTGAATATATATATATATATATATATATATATATATATATATATATATATGTATATATACAGATTCTCCAGTGTTTTCTTTTACTTGTGGATAATAATAGCTTCTTTTGGGTTTCCTTAGCTCAGCTGATCTTGATACACGTATGAGAGCTAACTGGCTTTCGACGGTGTAAGAATGAGACCAGGTGTCTTGACTGGGTTTGGGGTGAGGGGTTCATTTGAGGTTAACCATTTATATTACAGTGGGGAGCATGAGATCCTGGGCTGGCGTGTCACAGTTTGGGACAGGAGAAGCTCGCTATCCCCGGGGCTGTTGCTCATTGTCCTGTAGGGCACCTAGAGAGCAGCGGGATTTCACAGGAGAGACGGCAATAAGGAGTGAGTCTCTTCCCCTCCCAGTGAGCTGCTGCAGTTCCACTCAGAGCTCAGGACTAGGAAGGCTAGAGGGGGAGAGAGAGGGAACCGCTGCTTTGCACGAGTTTGACCAGGATAGCCTCACGCTAATTGAATACCTGCTGGATACTGAAATGTACACAGTGACAGCCTTGAATTCCTTCACTTTTTCATTTTTCTCCACATTTAAATTTTTATCTTTCCGCTACTTGGTTTTTTGCCCAGCTGTTTGGTTTATTTTTGGAAAGCATGCATTCTCTCTAACATCTTTTCCTGTTTTGCACAGGGCCAAAGACATGAAGAACCGCTTGGCCTTCCTGAGGAGGAGGAATGAGTCTCCCGGAAGTAACTCAGCCGGAAAGCTGGACAAAGCCATGAAGTCAGTCAAGTAAGTGTGTCTGCACGCCTCCTCGCTGCATGCCGACCTTGCTGGCTGGCAGGCGGGCAGACAAGTGGGCAGGAGGCAGGGCAGATCAGGGAAGCCATGGTTCAGATCGCGAGGTCAGATGCATTTGGCTGAAACTGTCCCTGTTTGTCTCCTCTGCTGTTTGCTGGAATATGTTGTTTTTTCCCCCTGCATTTTTTAATGTTGACAGTCCACCTGTAAACGGGTGACGAAGTCTGATGCTAATGGTGATGCAGGTTGGCGGCTGATGCAAGAAGCAGCATTGGTACTGTGTCGTGGTAAAACCTTTCGAACTCTGCATTTTCTCACTCGAGCATTTTTGGCAGCTTGAGATGTGCCTGTGGAATCTCCTGTTTACAAACAGAGTTCGCAATCCGCACGAACAATTTGCAGTTTTTCCAAAATGACATGGAAGGCTCCTGTGAGATAGCGGCGCCCAACTCAGCCCCGAGGAGCTTGGGCTCCTGGCCGCGTCTCCGCTGCCCCGCGTGGGAGCGACCGGCACATGGTGGCAGACTGACTTGCCCTTCATTTTTCTGTGAAGTCTGGGTCACCAAGTCGGTGCCTTCAGAATGTGGCGTCCGCTGCTACCGTGATACTTTGCACAGATAGCTCCTTAAGTCTATAAGAGGGGCTTGTACCCTTCACTTGTACCTCTTTTTAAACTAAGCACTGTTGGTATGCTCTGTTGTCCTTACATTACATCTGTTAATGTAACATTCTTGTGGTTCGTTAACATCATTCTATTCGCCAATGTCCAGAATGCCCCGAATGGTGTAGAGGTGTGTAATATAAATTTCTCTTTCTGTACATTCTTAGCTCATTTGTAGGAGTTAGGAGTTGCCTATCGGTTCTGGGTATCAAGAAATTTATGATTCAGAAGTGACGTCTCATCCCATCTTATAAAGACTTACCTTGAAAAAGCATAATTTCAAAGTCCAGCTCTTTCTATATAAAAGAAATTCAGTTCATTATGAGTTAGTAATGGCATTGCATTTTATTACAAAATATTTTAAGATTTTTCGAAAACTGTTTTAATATCACAGGTTCTAGCTTCCAAATCCTCAGTAGATTTTTTTCCCAGCATAGGAGTTTCTTTACTGTCAATTATACCATATTTTTATACAGTATCTGATTTGGGACAGTAAAGTAATTTTTTAATTATAACAATTTTTACGTGCAAAGAGAACAGCAAAATCTTGTTTTGTATGGGATTTCATGCCTCCTTTCTGAGGACCTGTTGAGATTTTAGTCACTTGTTTCATGGTCACAGCAGCCTGGCTTCTGCGCACTGACTGCATTCCTTTTGTTTGTGGAATTTTTTTAATAGTTGTGCATGTTTTAGTTGTTCAATAATGTTTAGCTTAGTTGTTCAGCCATTTGAAGTGGCTTTAAGCTTTAATGCACATCCTCTGTTTGCAGCTTTGATTTATGGGAAGGTATTTACTGCAGGGAAACCTCTATACGTTTTATTCTGTGTATGTACGTTTTTCACATCTTGCCCTATGACGGTATATATTCCACACTATTTTCAGGTGTTTTAAATGCAGTCACAAAGAACAAAGTCATAGGTAGAACAAAGAAAGTTAGAAAACAGAAACAGGTGAAAAAGGTAAAAGTGGGTTGCAATGAGATGCATCGTCTCTGTGTAGAGAATCAAGGGCAGCGTATTTTAAAACACAGAATATGGGCTGCAGTTTCTCGCTGATGGGTGGGTGGTTCTGGGGCACAAAGACACGCCCCCTAAGCTCCTCCCATCTTTCAAATCAAGTATAAGAGGATGGAGTGCAGAGGGAGGCGCTCAGACACAGTGCAGCAGAGAGCCGGTCAGACCGACCCAGTCATCCTGGCACAGGAGCCAGCCGGCTACGCTCGCTTTCATGTACACGCACCGCGGATGGGTCACACCATGAGAAACCTGGCTGATATGGGCTTACTGAAGAACCGCTCCGCTTTCATCTGCAGGCCCACCCCGGAGGAGGCACTGAGGTGGGGGGAGTCCTTGGAGAAGCTGCTGGCCCACAAATGTGAGTTTCATTGTAAATAAAATGATGTTAATATTTGGGTGCGTGAATAAGGTGGCTGCATGTTTGGATGCTTTATGTTTCAAATGGTATTTTTAAAGAATAATACTGCTCTACTTGACTAATCCTTTTTCATATTTTTAGTGGCACATTTGTCATTGCAAATATATTCTGACATGCCAGCAAAACTTGATTATTTTTACATGCACAATCACCAGGTTAGACATGCATGCCTGTCGCACAGTTCAGCTGATGTATGAATCACAGGCATGTGAGTGAGGAAATGTCATCCCTGTTAGGCTGGCATTAATCCATCTGATGAATGGAGTCCCCCAAAAGTCTGCAGTGGGGTGGGGGGTGGATGGGCGGGGGGGTGGTCCGGCGGGTGAACGATTACTGTTCACTGTGTTCACTAAATACAGTTCATTCTTATATGGTTCATGGTTTAGAAACGACCTTTGAGAAACTCTAAAAAGCTAATATATTGGTCAGCATGGGTAAGGACTGGGTGGACCATTTCCTCTTTTTGAAAATACTCCTTTTAACCCATGTCGATTTTGCAAGCATTCTCAATATCATGGGGGACTTCATTACTAATATCACGGGGGACTTCATCACCAATATCACGGGGGACTTCATCACCAATATCACGGGAGACTTCATCACCAATATCACGGGGGACTTCATCACCAATATGTTGATTTGTGGGCTGGTCTCTGTTGACAGGCACAATAGTTATACCTCATAGTACAATAGCGACGTGTGGAATCACATATCCGATAAATCAAGGTGTTTCCTTTACTTTGCTGAGTCTTCTTACTGTTACACTATTACAGTGCAGCATCCTGCACACTTTCTCCTTTCTATGGATTAAACAGGCTCACTGGTTTTTTCTTGCGCCCCCCTCCCCGTCGTTCCTTCCTCCCCAGATGGCCTGGCTGCCTTCAGAGCCTTTCTGCGAACAGAATTCAGTGAAGAGAATCTGGAATTCTGGCTGGCCTGTGAGGATTACAAGAAGATTAAATCGCAGTCCAAAATGGCGTCCAAATCAAAAAAAATCTTTTCAGAGTACATCGCTGTACAATCCTGCAAAGAGGTGAGGGCAGGAAATTCAGTAGCCAAAAAAATCTACTATGGCTTAATGTTAAATTTATGTTCTATAAGCTTGATAAAAGGTGTCATAAGGTATTAAAAAAGAAGAGCGATTTAATTTGTTTAGTGATTTTCAAACTTTCCCAAAAAATACTGGGCAGTGGAGGCTGTGAGATCACACAGTTAGAACATTGGGACCTGAATTTTTGTCCTCAGAATATCTCTTCTGTGTGGGGTTTTTTTTGAGTTTCAGGGTTGGAAAGGAAAAATGGAAATAGCATGTCAGAAGTAGAGATCAGTTTCCATTTCACCAGGAGTAACCCAGTGCCTCCCCCCCCCAGGTTAACCTGGATGCGCAAACAAGAGAGCAGACCAAGGACAACCTGCAGAACATCACCTGCTCGTGTTTTGACCAGGCCCAGAGGAAGATATATGGACTCATGGAGAGAGACTCCTACCCTCGTTTCCTGCGCTCAGAACTTTACTTGGACTTGATCAACCAAAAAAAGGCAAACTCAACATCAGCCTCTTCGTCGTAAGGTCACAGAGAGGGAGAACTGTGGAAGGGCTAGGTCGATTTCAGATTTCTTTCTCAATTTGCACGTTTGAAAATGGATGAGCACTGAGGGATGGTGTGTGTACAAGGAGAGGGGCAGACACCCTGAGGGGTCATGACAGGCCCCCCTGGATGGGTGTTGCTGGGCAGGCCCAGGGCAGGGGGACAGCGTACCATTATTGCTACAGTTATTAATGTATTGCTGGAAAAAAAAATCTCATTTTGGTGACCAGTGTTTCCCAACCCGGTCCTCAGGAACCCCCCAACCCAACCAGTTCACCTTTTTTTTCCTAGCAAAAAGGTGGACTGTCTTCGAGGGAGCAAAAACATGGGCTCCTGAGGACCGGGTTGGGGAACATTGCTTTAGTCCTTATTTGGAAATTCTGCTTCCTCTTTTAAAACATTTATACTACAAATAAGCAATACGTTTCCATTCGTCATTTTCTTTATGGCCATTATAGGACAAGTAGATGAAATGTGACAGCAGCAGGCTTATTTATGAGTAATAAGGGTGGTTAGGAGGTTTTCTTTCTTAGAGTTTAACTACGCCGTTTATGCCCTGCCATCTACCCAGCACCCCCACAGGTATTTGTCTCAGCTCCTGGGTTACTTCCCCCTTTTTTAATTCATCACCAGAATGATGGTGAGTCAGGGGGGGGGGGGGGAGTAAGAGGGTGAAAAAAAAGATCAATGGACAGACCAGACAGGTGAAGCCTCCTTTGCTGTCCTGCTTTTCACACGCTGATGATCTTAGAGGGACCTGCAGCCACTCTTCAAAGACTGAACATGGCTGAGATAACCTGTGGAGCCATTAAACAGGTCCTCATAGAGCTAGTCTGGACAGAGCAGTTCCCTCAGGGCGTCAAGACACTTGATGGTGAAGCTTCCAGGTGTGGTTTCTGATGTTTCCTAGTATTGTTGATCATAACCTGCTTTTACTCTGCACACAGTGTTACACTGTAAGGGGTTTACCTTCCTTGTTTCTGGACAAAGGTTTTATTTATTCTGACATTATTGCTGGAAGCTTCAGTCAGTCGACTATGATGGAATCTCTTCCCACCCATGACTACAAGCCAGGCTGAATGCATCCTCATTTAATGTGCAATATTTTTGTTCTTTCAGATCATTTTTTTAACTAGACGATGAATGGAGCTCTGTATTAATTTTATTTGAAAGAGTTTATGTTCAAGTTATGTTCAAAGAATGATTAACAATGTAAATATCATGAGCATTTACAAAAAAAGATAGAGTTTTAAGTGTTTTCTCCTAGCAGCAGGCAGCTAGGAAGATGTAAATATAATTCTTAAGAAAAACTTCCAAAAGGAAAAAAAACGTGACATGACAAACATGGTTGTATCTATGTATATATGAGACTTAAAGCTATAAAATGATACGCATTACAAAGCAGGAGGAGATCGATAAAATCTGTACCTTCTCAGTCATACACTGCTTGTAAGGAGTTTTAGTAAATATATCTGATCATTTTCACTGTTTACAGCTCAAAGCATCTCCCAAGATAGCAACACATTGTGTCACTGCAAACAATGAATAAAATAACAAAACCATCCTGTGGTGTCCTGCTTTTCTTCTTTTCCTTCCTTTTTTCGCATTTCTACAGTGTTGTACCGAACTTTAATTTCTGGACTGCTGGCACATGCATTTAATGAGGGTTTATCTTATTTAGTTTATTTTTTTTTCGGTAGGTTTCACAAAAGCCTTCGTGTTTATGTCATGTGACACAGTGTTTATGTCATGTGACACAGTGTTTATGTACAGTCATGTGACACAGTGTTTATGTAGGGTATGTGTAGGACAGAAATGGGGCCCAGTCACTATGTATAGGTAAGTGTTCAGCAATTGTGCAGTTTTATTATACTATATATAAGAACATAAGAACATAAGAACTATACAAACGAGAGGAGGCCATTCGGCCCATCGAGCTCGCTTGGGGAGAACTTAACTAATAGCTCAGAGTTGTTAAAATCTTATCTAGCCCTGATTTAAAGGAACCCAAGGATTCAGCTTGCACTACGTTATCAGGAAGACTATTCCATACTCTGACTACACGCTGTGTAAAGAAGTGCTTCCTTAAATCCAGTTTGAAATGTTCTCCCGCTAATTTCCACCTATGGCCACGAGTTCTTGTATTTGAACTAATGCTGAAGTAACTATTCGGTTGAACAGCATCCAAACCTGTTAGAATCTTATAGACCTGGATCATGTCCCCCCTCAGTCTCCTTTGCTTGAGGCTGAACAGATTTAGCTCAAATAACCTTTCCTCGTATGACATTCCTCTAAGACCAGGAATCATTCTTGTGGCCCTACGCTGCACCTTTTCTAAGGCCGCTATGTCCTTTTTAAGATATGGTGACCAAACCTGTACACAATATTCTAGGTGAGGTCTCACCAAGGAATTGTATAATCTTAGCATTACCTCCCTTGACTTAAACTCCACACACCTGGAGATGTACCCCAACATCCTATTGGCCTTTTTTATTGCTTCCCCACACTGGCGAGAATGAGACATGGAAGCATCAACATACACACCAAGGTCTTTCTCATAATCAGCTACCTTTATTTCAGTAGGTCCCATAAAATACCTGTACTTTATATTTCTGCTCCCTACATGGAGTACCTTACATTTGTCTATGTTAAATTTCATCTGCCAGGTGTCAGCCCAGTCACTAATTAAATTAAGATCCCGCTGTAGCTGCTGAGCCGCTAGTTCAGTATCTGCTACACCACCCACCTTGGTGTCATCTGCAAATTTCACCAGTTTACTGTATATATTGGTGTCTATATCATTTATGTAAATTAGGAACAAAAGTGGTCCTAAAATTGGATATATTGTGCTTTGTAAATAATAGGAAAATTGCAGCATGTGAATGCAGGAAATTTCTTTTGTTTTCTGCAAAGAAGACTGCAGCGTTATGTCCTTGCATTCCCTCTTGAATTTGACTCCTGCTCATCAGTTTGTAAGCAGTATCCCCCTCTGTTTCACTCTTTTAATAATTTCTTTCACTTGTGCTGGCAATAATCTGATTTTCCTGCTAGGGAGGATTCGCTGTGTGAGCAACATTTGCAATGCAGTGGTAGCTAATGTCCTCTGTAATGTTTCCATGCTTTACCACTGTTTGAAAATGTCTAATTTGAGCAGAAAAAAATGATTGACAGAATGTTGCCTGTGTACACCAAGCATGCTCTGAGTTCAACATGTTATTTCATACTACACTGCAAAAATAAATGTTGTAAATGAATCTTTAATGGAACTAAAGATAGTGTCACAGTAAAATTTGTCATTATGTCCTAAAAATGAGCATGTACACCCTTCCATAATACATGATAACATAGCTTATAATTTTACCATATACTCATTTTTACCAAAGGCTTTTTGGTTGAGAGCCTTGTGAAACATTAAGGTTTCTTGAGATTTTCTCTTTTCTCAAACTTTGTTGCAACCTTCTCAATTATACTATAAAATTCAGACATTTTAAATAATTTCTGTATGACTCCAATCATGCCAATTACGTTACCTGCTTATTTCCAAAAGGCTTCTACCAGATTGCTTCATAAGAGCAATGTTCCTATTGCAAGTTTTCCCTTTGTTATTAAATCTTTAAGCTATTCATTTCTTTCACATGAAACTGGATTTTCTATTCTAATTTCAAGGTTGTTACTCTGGAAAATAATACACAAATCTGTGGGTTTTTTTTAGAGCTAGAGTCAGGAAGATTTTAAGGTCATTTAATTATGTCCACATAGAATTCCTCCTTTTTATTTTCCACGAACAGTAGTTCTACGGTTCCATGCTACTAAAGATGTTGAGCTATATAGATACATGGTGCCAGTCAAAAGTTTGGACACGCCAAGCCACCTACAAAGGCCACCTGACCTAAACAGTTGAAATGGTTTTGGAGGAGTTTGAGGAGAAAGTGAAGAAAAAGTGGCCAATAAGTTTTCAACATATATGTGGGACCTCCTTCAGGACAGCTGGAAAAGCATCACAGGAGGCCACCTCATGATCCTGGAGTAGAGGAGACAGCAGGGTCGGACAGTCCCTGTAGCAACTGGGGTTAAGGGCCTGGTCAATGGCCCAATGGTGGGATCACTCTGGCAACCACAGGATATGAACCCACAACCTTCTGAAATCCAACCTATAGAGCTGCCTCCCCTCAACATATTAATTTTGATGTCTTTATAAATATTCTAAAATGTACAGAATAGTAGAAATAAATGTATCTATGGGTCGCTGTGTCCAAACTTTTGACTGGTACTGTAGTTGTGTAGGGCTGCTGGCAGGGAAAGGGGACTTTCTGCACAGATCCCCATGCAGTGTATAACCAAAAGGGCTGCTGTTTCAGGCAAGTGAGACTATTTGCAGAGCATTGCTCCTTCAGCGCCAGGTGGTTACCCTTCAGACTCACAAACACAAAAAGGGAAACTTGACTGTGATGGGCTAAACAGCCCTGCAGAATTCTGGCTGAGGTTTACGTGTTCCTCTTTCCCATGCTTTTTAAGGACTTTTCCAGGCAATGGAAGCTGATGTAAGAGTCTTGCGTTGAAAAAAAGAGACTTTCTGACATTCACATCTGTTTTCAACGTGTGTCTTCCGGATCGGTGAGTTTCTAAATTGCAAGAGCATGACTGAAGCTGCTACCCAATTTTGAGGTGTATTTAGTCACAGACTTGTTCTCTGAAATTGATGATTCTGTGCCACACTAAGGAAAAGAGCACTGTAGGTGAGACACTTCCTTTTCTAGGTTAGAAGTCTAGTGAGTTGTCTGAAGAACATGGGGGAAAAAAGTTTATTTTTTGTCTTTTGTGAAGAGTACATGAAGATGGGGAGTAGACTTAAATCATTGTTGTGTTGTGTAAGGGCAAGTCCAAACAAACAATATTTATTAGCAGGTTATTTAGTAAAATCTGTAGTCATAGTAGTATGCTGTCCTATTTTCTATTGGCTCTGTGTCCTAAGGACAAAGAATCTGTTAAGGTTCAAAATGCAATAAAACAGGAAACCAAACAAAAATAGACCATTTTTTCTTTTTCTGTACTTGCCAGATTGTTGAAAACTTCTCCAGTTTTGATACAAATTTCTGTAGCCTGTAATAGTTCCCCAGCTTTCTCTAATTAAATCCACAGGATTCCAAAATGCACATTGCCAAAAGGAATAAAAGAATTCTCCCCAGCTTCTAGATTTCTTGGTCTTACTGTGTTTTGAGAAAGGGATTCTTACTGCCAATATGAACTATTCCCTCTGAAAATAATATGGAACAAAGTATGTTACTAACATGATTCAATGATTCAATGATTCAATCCTAAAGAAACCAAAACGACAAATAGACTGGTCAGATAAAGCTAACATAATAACCTATATCAAGGGTGATGCAATCCAGTTTTGGATACTACATGTAAACAAATACAGCATTCGCTCAAAATCCCTCAAAAAAATCTATAACATTGAGAACTTCCATATATAGGGAATTCACTCTATTTCTATTGTGTCCTAAAAATGAGCATGTGGAGCTTCCATAATACATGATAACATAGCTTCTACTTTTACCATATACTCATTTTTACCAATGGCTGTTTGGTTGAGAGCCTTGTGAAACATTAAGGTTCCCTGATATTTTCTCTTTTCTCAAACTTTTTGTTGCAGCCTCCTCAATTATCCTATAAAATGCTGACGTTTGAAAGAATTTCTGTACGACTCTGCCAGTTATAAGGCCTGCTTATTTCCAGAAGGCTTGTACAGTATCTTGTGCTTCATGGAGTTTTCTAAGTGTATTTTTGTTGAAGCTTACATAATCTTCCAAAGTGAAAAAAATGTAAAGTATTCCACATTCATACATACATATGATAGCAGTGACATAAAATGGTTTTCATTCTGATAATCACTTTGTTCACTGTCTGCTGGTGAAGGGAATGGGTCACCAATCAATCATATGACTGCTGGCCTAAACAAGGTTAGCAAGTCGTATTTCCTTCTTACACAGTACCCAGAGTGCAGGGACGAAGGCGATATATGTTCTCACATCCTGCTTTCCTTTGCACCTTTTGAGTTACTGTGTCTGTTGCCACTCAGCTGACTGGGTTGGAATGACCTCATGGCACCTTGTTCTGCGATGGTGTGCAGGGAGTGAAAGCCGAAGATGAGCGGCCAGGATTCTCAACATCCTTGACTCTTTCATGAAGAGGAAGTGACTCCAGCATTAACCCTGCTTGATAACGCATATAAGACAGTGTTAGGCGATATAAAATGAGTTAGGACTTATGACTGTTGTTCTTTTCTTTGTGAGAATGCTAATATAGTCTCTGAATTTCTATGGTATAGGGACTTCAAAGTTTATTGAAAGTATCTCATAGAAAGTTAGCACTTAGCACACAGCTCAATAATTTCCCTCATATTCCTGTAACTGTGCCACAGGCCTTAGAGCAAGGGTTTGAGCTGCAGGAAAAGCCTCATTTTACCTGCCTGTATCACTGATGTTGATTTACCAGTAAATCGCAAGTCTCATATTTCGGTTCCAAAATTGCCAACATTTGTCAACTTATTCTCCTGTCAATCTCATAATCCCTTTTACTTCTCTGAGTTCCCTAAACCTTTATCAAGGACAGACTCTTCTCTTTTCACCTGAAATGAGCAATTGAGACATTAGAGAGAGAGAGTATCCTGACCTTAGATTTTGAGGTGCTGCTGCTTCAAACTCACCACTGAACAGGGCATGCTTGAGGACCTGCTCATATAATACCAAAAACAACACACCAGATGCCCTTCTAGCTACGGCTGTCCATTAAAATCACATACTTGTCAGGGGCTGGCAACCACGCTAAATGACTCTCCCTACATTCATACAGGAACTGAAAGGCTTTCACTAATGGCTGCACTACCCCACATTCCTTCCCATAGTATGTGCTGTGCACGCAGTTGTATGCTGTTTCCACAAAACACTTGTATACTATTTTATTACATTCCCACAAACCATCCTGCACTTGTGCGAGGGTGATGGTGCAATGTTTTGGGGTCAGGCAAGGATGGCTAGATTCCCCTCTCCAACACCCTGGCGATAAAGCGCTCACTATTAAGTATCAGCCCCAGGCAGAGCTCCAGCGGTGGGTCCTTGTAACCCAGCACTGGATGGGATGCCTTGGGTCAAAGCTCATCTTCCAGATGATGTACTGTAGCTCTATGGATTATGGATGCATACAAACCCCTCCACCACACTGAAGTTACGATATGTGGAAAGAAAACATTTTGTCTCTCAGGATCTATTCTAGTGGCTCCCTTGTTGGCTTGTGAGTGTAGATAATCCCATGTGTGGCAGGAGATCATTCACCGCTGTGTGTAAACACAGTGAAATGTTTAGCAACAGAATATTTAAAGGGGTTGGACAATAAAACTGAAACACCTAGTTTTTGGTGTTAGTAATTGATTCGTTTGGTGTAGGGCCTCCTTTTGCGGCCAATACAGCGGCAGTTCGTCTTGGGAATGCAGGTCAGTCCTGCACATGGCCAGAGGGATTTTGAGTCATTCCTCTTGCAGAACAGTGGCCAGGTCACTACGTGATGCTGGTGAAGGAAAACATTTCCTAACTCATTCCTCCAAAACACCGAAGTGGCTCAATAATATTCAGATCACCATGGCCATGGGAGATGCTCAACTTCACTTTCATGTTCCTCACACCACTCTGTCACCAGTCTTGCTGTGTGTATTGGTGCATTATTATTCTGATACACGGCACCACCTTCAAGGTCAATTGAGCACCTGCTCTACATTGATTAGGGCACAAAGCAGGAATACACCCTGGATGGGATACCAATCCATCACAGGACACACATGTACAGTGAACAATTTAGAGATGCTAAGTTATCTAACACAATGTCTTTGTGCTGCACAAGGAAACTGGAAACCCCAAGAAAAGCCAAACACAACTCCGAGACACTATTTGCTCCACACACACAGTGGAGGTAATAACCAAACCCCCATCCCTGCAGGTGGCAGGTGGTAGCACTCTCCAGTTTTTTATTATTCTATTTGTGTTTTCTGCACAACATTAATCTCCTTTTTACTGTTAAGCTTCCAACTTTTTTTGCTATTTGTGTTTGCTATTCCTGTGGCTACAAAGTATGGTTCAAAAAGACGGTCAGTTTTTCCTTTTCTTAATCAAATATATTCCCTTCAGTGAACATTAAAGGTTGTTATCTGAGTATGTCTGGAGATGGAAGATGGAACTGTGACCTTGGTCCAAGATATACAGACAAGAAGACCATGTAGTCTCCAATGTTTATTTATCTGTAGTCTGTCACTAAACAAGATCCCTGTTCCTTGTCCTGTCTCCTGTTTCATCCAGGGTTATAAACCCCTTTCACTCTTATTCTGCATAGAATGTTGCACGGCAACATTTCAAATGTGATACTTCACTTGATTATCTTTTTTTGCCTATTTTATATGTAATCTGCCATGAATGCACAAATATGTTGAGTTCATTACTAGAAACACCTGGGCATTTGGATGGACTATTTTCAGTGTTTACCTGAATGGACAGTGCTTTGCATGTCCTTGATAGAAATGCTAATTCAGTAGTTAGTTCAGTTAGGTTGGAATTAACTGAACAGAGTTAATCTGGGGATTTAATACACATCTGAAAAAAATACCTCTTCATGAAACATGTTTTTCATTGTACGGAATATATATATTTTTATTATTCTGCATTGTAATATTTTGTATTAATTGCCCTCTGGATGAAATTCCTTACCTCAGTTGACCTCTTGACCAGCTAGATGGTGACTCGCTCACTGTAAATTAACTGAAAGCTTTGAAGAACAATCTATGGAAGTCATTGTGTTTCACCTTTTGGCTTAACTTCTAGGATTATTATTTTTCATTATCGAACAAAGATTACATAACACGTTCCTTTTTTAGCACACTTGAGGTATACAGAAGACCAACACACAAAGGATGCTGCTACATGTAAAATAAATTCTACACAGAAGTCAGCATTAATAATAGCTTAGCATAGCATGCATTCACAATGATGTGCATCTTTGCCCAAATTCCATTTTGATGGCTTACAAGTACATCTGCAACACACATCTGCTTGGCCTCCCCTAGTTGGATGGAAATCCCACTTTTGGAGGAAAAAGTGAATTGAAGAGAACATAAACGTTATACAATTTGGTTCAGTGTTTATCGTCTTCAAGAATGTGATGAATGATAGTTTTGGAAGGCCTTCTTATTTACACTGGAATCTGCAGTGCCAGCTGTTGCTGGATTGCCTTTAAATGCTCCTTCCAAGACTCCTCGCGAAGTGTGTTGACTTAACACATTGCAGCAAGGGGTATTTTAGCAATTCCTGATGTTACATAAGCAATGACTGATGTGCTTATTTCTGGGTGTGATTAAGGTCACCTTCAGAGAAAAAAGTGATCAATATTAATAAATAATTCTCTGTAAGGAGTCCAGAATCCTTTTCTGTGTTTTTCAGTAGGTGTGTTTCTCTGTGTACAATTAACTGAAATAAAGCATAAAATATTAGTTGTACTTATGAAATGGTGATACACATTTAGATCGAAATGTAAAGCCTTCATGTGCATGAAAAAAATGCCAGAATGCTGACTGTCAGCTCTAAATAAGGCAGTGTAATTAATTTGCATAATGTATTCAGTTTTAAAATAGAACCCAAGCATTTCCATTCTGGATACTTGTCCTTGAATTCTGCATTCTCTTGGTTTAAGTGAAGACCAAGTGGAAATTGTGGTTGCTGTTGGTTTTAAATTTGGAATATGGAGTGTATCTTCAGTGCACACTGACCTCTCATCATTCGTGGTTTCGTGACTACAGTGCTATAAAGAGAGAGCAAACTGCTGTCTATGGCTTCTGTGGGTTTCCCAAAAAAGGAGCGGGCTGTCTGTGATAACAGCGTGGCTTCCTTCTACCCCCTACTTCCGTTGCCACTCTAATTGTGCTGGAGGCGCTAAGTGTTTTTAGCATGGGAACCGGCAGTGGTTACCGGAGAAGACAGTGGTGACGGCAGTGAAAGTGGCATGAGGTTAAGGACCCGCAGCACAGTACGTGCCAGCGTGTGACGTTGCCGCGGTCCAAAGTGGATGCCTGTTTCTGAAAGCGGAATGCAGGCCACATGTGCCGGGCTGAAAATCCTTCAAAGTCGTGGTCAAGTTCTGCCCTTGAATGAGCTCTCTTGCATTTCTTTTGTTTGGCATCGCTGTTAGGAATGCATGCATATGAAATTCTATCTTGTTTGATCGGATGGGATTTCCCATGATTTAGCTATGGAGCGTAACAGCTTTTCCTGGGTGGTCCAGCTGGATGTCGGTGACTGTCTTGTGATCCTATTATCGTCTGTTTGTGTTGTGCTTGCTAGAAAATGAATGGAGTTCATTGTCATGATGTGAAGTATCCGCTGTCAACATGCCTCCATATAGAAAAGGGGATCAATTCAGGATTGGCCATATATTTTAATGGATTGTTTGGGTCTCAGATACAAGAGTCTAGCCTCTAGGATAAGAGACCCAAGGCAGAGCAAATTACAGGCAGGTCAGTCTGCTGTCCTTTTTCCACAGGCTGTAATGCATGGAAAATTGTCTCTTTTTGTAGACATTCCTTATGTAAACATACATGCTGCACATCACTAAATCTATCAAAATTTGCCAAAGTGTCCGAAGGCTGGGAAGTTGGCCTCCTGTACGTGAGGAAGGCTGAAGCAGGCAATTGCTTTATGTTATAAATGGAGGCTCCAGACACATATATGTAGCACCCCTGGTGCTACGCAGATAAGGATGGAAGCCTCACGCATCTACCTAGGTTAGGAGAGAGGAATGCTACTACTCAACTCATAAACAGATCTCTTTAAAATAATAAACTAAATTAAAGAAAACTCTCAATGAACAGTCCTTTATCTAAGTAGGTGAGCTGATATACAGGCTCCCTGTCCCTAGTCTGGATGCGTACTGGTTGTATAGCAATTATGTCCCTCCCTATTTGCATAGAGGTGACAAAGGGTATGAAATCTTATCTGCGGTCTGGATGGACGAATGAAACAAGCTGATCCGGTTCCACTGGGATGAAGCCTACGGTTGTCCTCAGTCTCTCTGGGCTACGCTCACCATCTGAATCTTCCAGCTTTTTTTCATGATGCTCAATGTGGGGGAGTCTTCCGTGTTGGATTTCATGCTCTTCTCTGTCATGGGCTTTAACGGCACAATGAGAGACACAGTTGGGGGTTTTTCCTCACTCAGCACGGTTATGGCTGTCTTCAGGGGTTTAAGAAGTTTCACAATGTTCTCAGCATCACAGATGTCTGAGGTGTCTAGTGTGTCAATTTCAACGGGCATTTTGTCGGATGTCTTCGCTGAGAAGAGCTGCTGTAACGGCCGACTGCTGTTCGAGATAGCGTTCCATCATGTCCGGACTGCTGTTCCAGCTCGTAGCAACATCCATAATTAGCTTGTGCTTGTTTACGTCTTTGCTGAGTGACGCTTTCTGTTTGGATGCGAGTACAACGGTGGCAGTGGGGCTTCGATGGAGGAAGGTTACAACCTGCCTCATCCAACCCAGCAGACGCATGACAGACACTCAAAGCTGCTTGGATGGCTAAGTTTAACGTACGTGGCAAAACGCTTGATATGTGGTGAGAGCCTGGCCTCCCTCGCCGCAGCGTTCATGTTTTTTGTGTCGTCAATAACGATGCCAATTCCATGATTAGCCCTTTCCAGCTTCCATTCAGTTACAGCATCTTTGAATACTTCGGCAATGTTGACCCCGCTGTGCGTTTCAAAAAGCGGACGAGTTTGAAGAACAAAGATTACCATTTCCCACTCAGCGGTGATCATATGAGCTGTGATGGTGATATAACTTAGGGTTGCCCTGGAGGTCCAGCTGTCTGTAGTGACTGATAGGCTGTGTGCCTCTCTGAGAGCGTGAACCACTTTCGGTTTGATTTCTCTGTAGAGCTCTGGCATCACCGCCTGGCTGAAGTGCGGGCGTGATGGTATGCAGTATCTAGGCTCCAGTGTGTTAACCAACAGGCGAAAGCCTTCATTTTCAACTACGGAAAACGGTCTCATATCTTTTGCCATGAAAACACAGATGCACCTCGTAATTTCTATGGCCCTTGCAGTGGTTGGTGCGAGCAGAGTTGCAAACATACTTTTTAGCGTGGTTTGCCCTTTTAATAATCTTCGCTCTGGTGGTGGTGAATTGAGCTCACTGCGGTGCCGGTGGACATGCTGAAGCATGTTCGTTGTGCTATTTGTGTGCGTTATTAGTCTTTTACAATGTTTGCACGCAGTTTTAGTCTTGTCTGTGCTTTTTTCACCGTTTTCATTTATGATGACTGGAAAACCAAAATGCTGCCACACCGCCGATTTAAAACTGGGCAGTGCTACCTCAATTCGCCATCTCGCATTCGGTCAAAACCAAAGACTGACGTACGACGTCGACGTGAATACACAGTGACATCTGACGTCGAACTGACGTCATGAAATCAAATGTAATATTACACAAGTTTTTCTGTTAAGTAAAGTTAAGTTCTGGTATGTACTCCTAAAATGGATTCATTTTCCACATCAGCTGGTTTAAATCGTCATACATTTACATCGATTTTTAACTGATTCGTGATTCATCGTTACATGCCTAAACAGAACCATCCCCAATTATGGGTTGCACCATATACACAGGTAGGTTTCCCATCCTTTTCAGGACTTTGTGGTTTGTACACATTGGATTCCCACCTAGAAAATTCTCTCTGAACAGTCCTTTATCTAGGTTTCTCCCTCCTCCGGGGTTCACTCTCTTACAGCCTCGTCAAAACAGCATTTGTTCCATCCAGCATTGCTACCTTCTGAGAGTTTCCTTTTTGCAATTTGGTAGCGCTCTTCAAGCTGTGCTTTCAGTTTTCTCAGACACTAAGATTGAGAATTATGAGTGCCATTTTTAATGGGCAACCGGAATGCAATGTCCACTGAACATCAGCTTGTATGGGCTGAATCCAATGACTTTTGGTGCAGTTGTGGGCATGTATTAGGAGTTTTACATAGCCTCACTAGAGGCTTTTCTTTTTATCAGTTAAGGTCCCTAACATGCCAAGAAGAGTTTGGTTGAACCATTCCACTGGGTTCCCCCTAGGGTTGTAAGGACTTATGCACATCTTAGTGACACAGAGCTCTTTGATGAGTTGCAACTCGAAATCTCAGCCCTGATCACTAAGCAAATGCTCAGGAAACCTATAATGTGCCAAATACTGTTTGCCTTTTGATCTTTTGTGGGTATGGCAACAGCAAATTTGGTAAAGTGGTCAGTTATAACCTAGATATCTTTGGTATTGTGACTATCAGGCTCTAAGGATAAATAATCCATACATACCAGTTCCAAGGGGCTTGTGGTTTGGTCCCCGAACCCGTATTATTGCCAGTTTATAAAAGACTCCAAGCACATGTAAAAACCCCTGAACAATCTTACCAAGGGTTATCCACCCCCTGGGAAACAAGATCAGTGCCCAGCATTGATCTTTTCAGGATCGGTCTTTACTCCTTCACTAAAGATAATATGCCCTAGATAATGCATTGAGCTCTGGAAGAACCAATACTTGGCTGGAGAAAGCTTCAACCCATTCTTCTTCAACTGCTGGAGAACATGCAAATGCCTTCTTTCATGTTCTTCCAGTGTGCTGAAAAACCCATGCACTTCTCCATTAAGCATTGGAAGGTGCATGGAGCATTAGTGATGCCTTGGGGCATGCGGTTAAACTCAGATAACCCCAAAGGACACACAAGAACAGTTTTGGGCTTATCGCATTCTGCCATCTCAATCTGGTAGTAGCCAGACTTTCAGCCAAGGCTGAAAAGGCTTCTTCCGAATTTGGAATTGCATATGCTTCACTTATTGTTAGTGCATTTAGCTTACGATACTCAATTTGGATATGAACTTTTTTACTATTAGTTTGCACTACCACAATGGGAGAAGAGTAAGGTGACTCAGAATGACCCGGGCGTCAAATCAACATGCAACACAACACATTCATATTATTTCCATATTAAATGTACTACTGATAAGAACATAAGAAAATAAGAAATTTACGAACGAGAGTATGCAGATGTTTCCTTACAGCCTCATAGTCGTTTGTATGAATTGGCCGGGAGTTTTGCTTGAGGGGGGTTTCGTCTCTTATGTGATGTTTCACTCTAGACACGTCCCCAAAATCCAGGTCATGCTGAGCAAAAACATCAGCATAAGCATTTTGACTCTGGGTTACTCTATCCTTCCACTCTTTTGGAAGTGGAGAGTCACCAAAATTGAATGTTAGATTTGGCCTGCTATGTACAATGCCTATGTCTGAGTAGTGACAGTGCAACATTTGACAGAGCCAGCATTACTATTTGGAACAGGCAGGTTGTCATAGACCACCTGAGGAGCATGGAGCTCAGCAGTGACGCAATTTGAAGGAAGTGCTATGTCATGCTCAGCTACGGTCCTAACCCATACAGGTAACCTGTGAAGATTCTGATTAGGAATGCTGACCAGACAACTCTCTACAAAAATTCCCTCAGGTAAGCCAGTTGACGTTGGTTGTTCAATAACTGCACACTCACCTGCACCATGTGCTTTAACATGACCATCAAGAAGGACTCTCCCTTGAGCAGGTCTTACTTGCTGCAGTTTGCCCTTAAGAATCATTAAACCTTCCCTTCCCACTGAACTTGTCTCGTTTCTGAGCTTTATCGTGCAAAGAATTTGCCTATAGCCAGCAACAAAAGACAAATCGTTTGGCCTTTTGTCCTGACAGTGTTCTCTGTACAAGACGTTGAGTGCATTAGTGACAATCAGTACCGAGAGGTTGCTGCCACTGTGCAGATCCGGAACTACTAATGCTAAAGTAGAAACCTCTGGTTCATTCTCCACAAAGCTCCTGAGGAACTTCAGGCTTACGCGCACATAGCCCAAGTATGGAACATTTTGTTCATTTGTGCCTTTTTCATCTAAACTATCGACAGGTTGAATTAGGTAACTGGATAAATTGCTGTCACAGAAGGAAGCAGATGCCTGGCACTATTCCACTAGCAGTGCACTTCTGTCCGGCGGGCCCCCTAGGTACAGTAGCTTGCCTCGGTGCCTTACTTCATCAGGGTGCCTGGATGTTTGCTTTGTTGCTTTGCTCTGGGACATTCTACCTTACCACCAGTTCCTGATAGTCCCGCCTCAGTCTGCCACCAATAGCAAAGGGTGCATTTAAGTTACAATGAAATGAAATACATTGCAGTAACATTTAGTGTTACAACTCAAAAAATGAATTATTTGTATTTCCATTATATGGAGATGAATTGTACACATCCCAACACAATTTAGTATTATAACTGAATATATGAATTGCTTTCTTTCTGTCTTCCTTTTCTGGTAACATATCCTTCTCAAACATTTTAATATGTGTGGCGTCCACATGAATTTGACTTATAATAATATACTGCATTTTTCCGCCATCGTGGCCTGCTTCTCAGAAGCACGCCTTTCTAGACGCATCTCTCTGTGAAAACTGTGAGAAGACAGAATCTACGTATATATCGCTCTGCCGTATCGAATTTGTTCACAGGGGCTACGTATACACAACATGTGTATGAAATGCATTTCATTTTTTCGTCGTATAAATCTGTTTTCGGTAATATCAATGAGATGCACTTTAAATGGTTACGTCACATTGCAAGCCACCTGCGATGAGTCATCAGTTTGCTCAGTAAAGAAGAGCTGCATGGTTATTCTTGTCCCACTGTCTTTAATTATATGTTCTGCATAAAAAGTGCAGGTGCCACAAAAAACACAACAGTGAGTGCTATAGCTGAGGGGTCATCAGAAAGTCAATATAAATGAAGGTCATTATATCTATACTTCTGTCCATCCATCCATCCATCCATCCAGTACTTGTCACTAATCTTTGGTCAGGTCACGGGGCCAGCAGTCTACGCAGATGTCCCTCTCACCAGCCACCTCCTCCAACTCCTCTATGGGAACACCAAGGTGTTCTCAGGCTGGCCGAGAGATATAATCTCTCCAGGCTGTCCTGGGTGTACCCTGGGAGGTGCCCAGGAGGCATGAGAGATGACCGAATCACCTCAGCTGGTTCCTTTCCATGCGATGGAGAAGCAGCTCTACTCTGATCTCCTCCGGAATCCAGACACCCTGTAAAGGAAACTCATTTCTATCGTTTGTATCTGTGATTTTATTCTTTTGGTCACTACCCAAAGCCTGTGACATATAAGTGAGGTGTTCTATCAAACATTTCCCTCATTAATTTATCAACAGTGTCAGTTCCATCAGGCAATGCAGTTGTAGAGCTCCCCCTGTTCATTAGTGTGTGTGTGTGCATGTGTGTGTGTGTGCTTTACAGTAGCCTGCAAATGTAGCCTAGAAATGAAACCAGCATTACTACTCTGTGTGGCTAGTAATTACCTGCAATTCTGAATGACTGCATGGTTACACCATATCTTTTTTAATCTCTTTCTTGATATTACATGTTGTGATGTTGTTTTTGAATGATATATACTTCCCAGCTTCAATGCACCCTCATAATCACTTCCACAGTGATAGATTTAATGCTTAAGCGTTTAAAATGGGAAAATTAACAAATATTGCTGCAAACAGGCATGGAATGCTGACATGCAAAGCAAGTAAACCAAATATAAAGAACGCAGTGCAAAAAGTTGACTGAATAATATGAAGATTGTAAGAAAATAAAATTAAAAGTGTACTGATAATGGAAACAACATTAATTAATATTGTTTAGTTAATATTTTGATGCCTAAGAAACAATTTTATCATAATACCTGGTAACAGTAATTCTCAAAAAACATATAATTGTTTTTGTTTTTACATGTGCTTGCAATTCTATTTCACATTCCATTTGTTTGATTCATTTCCCTTAATGTGCATTAAACTTTTGCTATGAAAAGAAAATTAGCTGAAAATTTTGCACTGGTATAAAACCACATCTGTTTCTGCTACATCTGCACAGCCTTCCCTACCTCATTTCGCTATGCTGGTGTAACCATAGAGATAGAGTATAAACTAAATAAAAGATATGACTATGAACTATGCTGTCGTTCTGTCATGGTGCTTCCACCACCTTGAACTGATATTTCTGCAGTAAATCTGAATTATGGACGAGGGGAGAGTGGATGTATATAGGAGGCAGTTTTTCGATGCTGGACTACCTTTGACTCTGCCTGTTTTACTTAATTGCATGTTGTTTATAAAGCAAACCTGAAAAAAAACAATGTATGTGTTCATGGAACTGTAGCTCAGAGATTCTACATTTTTAAATGATTATCTTGTGATTCTATGCCTAGCCGTACATCACGTGTCCTGAACAGGGTCACAGACAGCCTGGAGCCTATGGCAAGATGCATGAGTCAGGGGAACACCTTGGATGTCAGTCCAGCACAGTGCACTCTCTCCCAATGCATCATCCCAATTTGCTTCTCTGTGTGTTTTGGACTACAGGATGAAAAGATTCTAACCTGGAGGCTCAAGGCAACAGTGCTGGCTATTACGGCACCCTGACCTCTGGATATATTTTCCAGGCTTCCGATACGCAGACAAATAAGTAAAACAGTTGACACATTTGGCAAAATGCAACCTTTCTTTAAAACAAATTTCCTGTCTGGCGTTGTGTTTCAGGCTCGACAAATTTCCTCAGTCGCCTTGGCCAAATTCTTTAATATGTAGGTGTAAAGTTGAGGTAACAGAATCCACCTTAAATCAGTAAATGTAAAAAAAAAATTTTAATTTTATATAATATTGTAATAAATGTGTGTTATATAAAGGCCTTACAAATGCATAAAGTTTGACTGCATTTATACAGGTGAATTTTACCTATTTGTCTGTCTGTCCAGTTATTTATTTGCATTGAGTCATTGTAATAAAAAGAGCCCATATCTTTAGTACAGTGTGGATGCAAAGACGCACCAGCTGGGGTTTCCTGAAACGTGCCAGTCCCCTGTAAAACCGATTGCCATCTGGCTCTAGTAACTGTGAAATTGTGGAAGCCCTTAAACCCAACAGGGGGAATCTGATGACATTAAATTCTTCTGAGATTAGGGTGTCAGAGCTCACAAACTATAAGACCCCTTTTGATGGCAGGTAGAATCACCCCGTGCAATTAATATACACATACAGTTTAACTAATATTATAAATCTATTAAGTAAGAAGTCAAGAACTGAACTGAAATAAACTAGCTGGAAGTCATAATGGAAAAGCAATTCCATGACAATGTGTTTGTCCTAAATTTAAACTTGGTTTAAAGAAACACATTTTAGTTTAAGAAATGTTTTATAGTGATATAATCACCTAATATCAATGCAATCCAATATCACTGGTAGATTCTCTGGATAGTGCTAGAAAAATAAAAGTCTTTTCTTGAAAAACTGGTAGCCAGGCTGATAGTTCCAATCTCCTTAAAATAGCATTAAATATAAATATTTTAAAAAGTGACCTGGTCCAGAACATGGTGATCTGATGATGTGACCGCCACAATGGCACATTCCGTGAACTCAGTATCAAATGATTAGAGTAAATTTCCAGCAGATGTCAGATACTCCAGCACATGGACCATGAGATCAGCTCTTGAAGCGACTAGTTTAGGAGATTTCAAAAAAATGGAATTTTTGAGAGATTGATGATAACTCAAATCAGTTATATATCAGTCTGTGAGTTGCCAAAAAAGGTTTTATTTCAAGACATACCCAACAGCTTCAATAAAACCAATTTCCTGGGAAGCAATAATAAATCAAACACAGATTCCAGTTTATGCATAGAAATCTGTTGGCACAGTTGGTTTGATTATAAAAAACAGAGGTAGGAATCTTTCAGTCCCATCTGTACAGCTGTGTCAGTACATTACTGAGAAACGGTCTTGAGCAGTTGGTTAATGTAACAATGTCACTATACTGGAAAATCTGTAGAATAGTAGTTTCGTGTGCCATATCGACTGCCATTTTTTCATAGAGATAATGCTTATTTCATATGCTAAACTGTATTGTGATTCTTTTTTAACAGCATATCTGAAGAAACATTGACTCAATCCAAAATAGGATATCTTAATGTCATTTAATGACAACGCAGAGCATACAGTTATAATTCTTGAATGGCTATCCATTAGCTATCTGAGTCTGATAATCTGCTTTCGGTTTGTTCTATGCACGATACTTTGTTTGGCTTTTTCAGAGCATTAGCATGATTTTTTCATTAGACCTGCGATAGCTTTTTCTTTACATGTATTGGTTTATATTAATTTGCAGACTTTGACATGGTTGTTTTACCACTTCTGTAGAATGGTCATTAGTACATCCACTGTAGAAAGCCAAAGACTAATTGTACCGTTAAATAGCCTGCATTGTCACTGTCTAGATAACTGCAGAGCACCCAACATAATAATTATTAATGTTTATTCATTGATGAGAAGAGACATCACCATATTCTCATTTGCAAACTCTATAACTGATTTGATTACATGCATACATAAAGTGAACGGATATAAATGATGACACTGAAAAAGTTAATGATAAAAAATAAATAAGTTAAGCATGCAGGCAAAAGCATGGGCAAGCTTAAAACAGACCTGACGACTCAAAGTGAAACGTTCAAATTAAAGTCAACAGTAAAGTAGTGGTGTATCATGAAATGTCGGAGCTGAAACGGTTGGATGTACGTTAGTCTGCTATTAGTATTCCGGCTACGACTTGGAAAATGTGAGGTTATGCTATTTCAGAGCAGAGATGTAAGAGCAGGTTACATAACAGCTGAGCACAAAAGAAAATGCAATATACAGTACTTGGAATGAAAGATGGTGAAAAACATTAAATTATGGTATTCTTGTCCTCTATATGGGGAAAAAAAAACTTAATTCACAGTAAATTTAGTGATTCCAGTAATGGTGATAATGAAAGGATAAAACCTTTGGGTTTTTTAAGCGTTTGTTCAAGTGCAAACATCCTGCATTGTGTGCCTCACATATTCTCTGTCCTTTGATAAAGCCTGAAAACCTAGGAAATAAGGTCAACCTTCCCCTATGTGTTGTTTATAGCTCCAGGTTTTCAAATCCCGTTAGGAAGAGCCATGCCATGCCTCAAGGCTGAGGTCTGCAGAGAGGGAGTCGGGAGGGTGCCGCTGCTGCCGGGGGGGGGGGACATGGGGCGGCTCCTCCTGGCTTCCCATCCTGAGGGGAGGCACTAGACTGCTAACACTGTGTGTCGTTCCAGGCATCATGCACTATACAGGCCTGGCTTTACACAGGTGTGTAAGGGTGCATAGTAGCCTCTGAGGGGTAATGTGCACCATCAGATCAATCAGTCGGTACCTGACAGCCACATGACTGTGGGGTCGTGCCCCCCTCACTAATTTCAGATGCATACTTAGTGGTATCATTTTACTTGAGGAGGCACAAATAATGCAGCTCTTGCTTATGTATTAACCAACCGCAAACTAAGTATTAGTTACAAACTCATCTCATGTCTGTTTGTCTAATGAACTGTGATGCATGTTTTATCTCAAGCAATTACTATATTTGACTGTCATTTCTGGCAAGTATTTTTATAAAATGTGATGACTTGACATTACCAAGGAATTTCTGATTTTTTGCAGAAAATTATCTGGATTAGGGATTACACAAAGTCAACCCAAGAATATGTTTTGATATGATATTGCAACTAACAAACTCATAAAAAATAAGACAATTAAAGATAGGCCTCGTGATTGTATTAATTTTTTTGATTGTATTTAATTTAAGATGATGCATATAGCAGTGGGATTTTCATAGGTTAATGTAATGTAATCCACACTCATTCTGTTAATAACATTCCTCTATGTACATTTATTCATACACATACTGCCTGGGTTTAAGCAGCAGTAGCAGTTCATGTGTTTCTTTTGACTTTCTAGCAACTCAGTCATAATTCTCAGTAAGATCATTAAAGTAGCCTGCAAGCGCTCCGTGTTTAGCCCACTGGTTCCCCTGTGGATTCTTTTTCCAGCAGCCCTGTGGATTTCTGCAGAGCTCGTGATACAGTTTGGTGGTTTGCATTCTGTGCGTTCTTGGTGTTCCAACCTCCTGTCAACAAAGAGAGAAATGCAGAAATTTTGAACATGTAGCCTCATCCAGCAGTCCCCCAGTCGACTAAACCGTTTCACCATCATATTTAATAATACAGACGCTCCTCTACTTACGAACGAGTTATGTTCCGAACAGCCTTTCATAACTTTAAATGTTTGTAAGTCGTTATTCAACATCATTTTAGGGGTATACGCAAGTACACAGAACTAGGATGCTGGGAGTACAAACGCTACGCTGCTGCGCGGCGGGAGTAGCGGCCAGAAGGCGTACTAGATGGAATTGGCGCGCAATGAAGAAAAACTGATGTTGTGGGCAGGAAACTGGAGCCCAAGGAACACAATTTAGACTTACAGTTCGTTAGTTGAAAGTTCATAAGTAGAGGAGCGTCTGTACTTAGTTACTGTAGATCTAGATAAATTTGTTAACTAAATTTAATCATAATTAGAAAAACAGTGGTCTGTTACCTTCCTTGCTTAACCTATTTTTCTGCATTATGTGCGTCCTGAGTAGAATATATTGCAGATTTGCCTGTGTAGTTGTACTCAGCTGACCTTTAGGTACCAAGTGTACATGTGGTCACTTCTGGTTTCGCTTTGGTCTGAATGTCGCTAGGCTGCAAGATCTTTGGTAGTGAATGTTTCCACAGGGGGTTCCCTTCTGTTTTTGGAGACATTTATTTTGGCCTTGCACTGTTGTCAGACATGGACCCCATCCAACTTAAAAGTAACGTTTAGTCTGCCAAAATGAGCAATCTTGGAGGCAAACTATTTCAACTTGAATTCTCAGTCCTATCTTTGGAGAGGAAATAAAATGTCATGCCCCGCTCGTCTGCTCCTCCTGTGTGCCACGCCCCCTCATCTACCTCGTGTGGAATCCCCGTGTTACCAGCTGTTTCTCGTTGTTGTTGATTAGTCCAGTGTATTTAAGTCCGCGTTAAAGTATGTTTCCCCAGTCCGGTCATTAACGTCCGTCCTTTTGCGGTGTATCGTGTTCCTTGCTGTTCTCTAATTAAATCCCTTGTTCACCGTGCTGCTTCCCCGCTCCGTGCCCAAGCGTGTGCAGGACATAAACATGTAAACAAAAATCTGGAATTATGATCGATTTGCATCTGGCATCTAATAGCACTCTGTAATGCATTTCTACAGCTTTGCATTAAGCCATTTATGAAAAATATTCTAAAACTAAAACAAATTAGTGATTTTTCCCACATAGTCCTCTTCTTGTGCTTACCTAATTGCAGATAAATGCTTTTTTGATCTGTTATAACCCGTTACAGAAGAAAAGCATCAGCTGGCGTACTGTTATAACATGTCCACATTTTAAGGAAATCGCTAAGGACAGCTCCCTGGATTACTGGGCACCAAACCTGCTCCTCTCTCCTGGTAACATGGAATCATAACAAGCCCAGGATGACATGGCCTTAAAGCTGTGACACGTTAACACTTTCTACCTCGGTGTCTGCTAAGTGAACACCAGTTCCTAAATTCTATTCAAACCCAGTGTTTCATTTTGCACCATTTCTGGCTCATACAGGCATCGTATGAGAACAGAGCTCCCTTTTTGTACCGGCATTCTACTCTGCCTATTCACTTTTAGTCTCCTGCCTGCATCTTTCATGTTCCTCTTTGATTTGTGTAGAAGCCCATTACTCAGCTTGTAGGAACCCGCCAAGCCCCTCTGAATTTAATAAAGCCCTGAAACAGTTTTATCATGAGACCATTGTTTGATATCTGCTCATATCCACTGGTACCTGACAGCTCTTTGTTGTGCATTCATTTGACAAACAGCACCAAATGACTGTGTGCCTCACCTTTCTCAATTGCTGCACATTTTCCCTGTTTCACCTCTTTCTTTGCATTTAAATGCATTTTATATTTAAAATTATTACTTGATATCACCTTTAGAATGGGAATTCAGTTTTTGTAACAGGAACAAAATACACAGAAAAAACACACCTTATGAATACTTACAGGGAAAATACATAATACATGCAACTATCAATCATATTAGGGTTTTCTGTATACACAATGGACAGAATGGACAAAATTATCAATAGACCAATAGGATGCTGGGTTACATGTCTAGGTGTGTGGAGGTTTAAGTCAAGGGAGATGATGCTACGATTATACAATTCCTTGGTAAGATCCCACCTAGAATATTGTATGCAGGTTTGATCACCATACCTTAAAAAGGACATTGCTGCCTTAGAAAAGGTGCAGCGTAGGGCTACGAGAATGATTCCTGGTCTTAGAGGAATGTCTTATGATGAGAGGTTAGCTGAGCTGAATCTGTTCAGCCTCGAGCAAAGGAGATTAAGGGGGAACATGATCCAGGTCTATAAGATTCTAACAGGTCTGGATGTTATTCAGCCAAATGGCTACTTTAATATTAATTTAAATACTAGAACTCGTGGCCATAGGTGGAAATTAGCGGGAGAACATTTTAAACTGAATTTGAGAAAACACTTCTTTACACAGCGTGTAGTTACAGTATGGAATAGTCTTCCTGTTAGTGTAGTGCAAGCTAACCCTGGGTTCCTTTAAATCAGAGCTAGATAAGATTTTAACAACTCTGAGCTATTAGTTAAGTTCTCCCCAAATGAGCTTGATGGGCCGAATGGCATTTCTTATTTTTCAGCTACACAGCTTCTGCATTGTGAGTCCTCAAGATTTCTTTACTGCTATATGCCCTAGAGATTATTGTATCTTCTGCAAAGAAGAATCAGTATTCTTTATGCTAATTTCACATGTCTCTATGATATTAATGAAACACTTACAGTACTAATCAGAAGTCTGGATACACTTATTATATAAGGTTATATAAGTACTGTATTATCATGAAAACAAGTGTTACGACAGATGACCAGGTCCCCATAATCCCACAACCTAAATCCTACAGGACTGGTTTGGGATGAGTTGGATAAAAGTAAGGCATCCAACTTGTGCCCAAAACTTGTGGAAACTCCTTCAGGACTGTCGAAGGACCATTCCAGGTCGCTACATCTGGTAGCTAGTTGAAAGAATACCAAGAGTCTGCAATATTGTCATTGAAGCAGGTTTGGATGCTGTTCAACCGAATAGTTACTTCAGCATTAGTTCAAATACAAGAACTTGTGGCCATAGGTGGAAATTAGCGGGAGAACATTTCAA